>NC_081434.1:34037834-34325334 GCF_949786415.1 Peromyscus eremicus | reverse complement strand
TTGTGGATTATCAAATGAATCAGCACAGGGCCGAAATCCACAGAGCTAGTCACCAATGCTCTTCCCTTCAAACTCAACTACAGGCTTGCTTTTACAGGCCCAGTATTTGCACATCTCTGAAATAAGCAAGCCTTGGTAAGTGTTGAGTGGAAGTTCCCCTACCAATTACAGGGCAATATGCGCATATCACTTCTAGGGGAAATACAATAATTTCTACCAACACAGCACCACAGAAAGAAGCCATTGGCTTCTTCCTTTGTTTGCTACATTTCACCCCTTAGGGCACAGAAAAAGAACTACAGGAAGAGGGGAAACTAGTTTCTAAGTTGTTCTTGTAGTTTTAGAAGTCATGAGAGGATCGCGGAGCATCAGCTAAAAGAAACCAAAAGAATAAAGAACTTCCCTGGCACCTCGTCCTAAAGCTGCTCTTGAATCTTACACACTGGAACCCTAAGTTGCTGAGTCTAGAACTCTGTTCTTCAGTAACAACTGACATGGAAGGACCACAGCCTCATGAATGGAGTACGGCTAACATGAAGCTCTCTGCACAGAACTAGGACCAGCTTCTGAAAGTCACGTGGCACTCCCTCACTGCCATACCAGTCATTAATGCCAGCTCCTGGTAACACTCCCTGAAACCAAGCTGAGCAGAAAAAACACAGCCTATTAAGAATTGTTTCTTTTCTTAAACAGTCCCCCCTCCCCCAAAAAAGAAACTGTTAGCACAATTAAAAACTAAAAATAAGCCAGGCGGTGGTGGCGTACACCTTTAATCCCAGCATTCAGGAGGCAGAGCCAGGCGGATCTCTATGAGTTCAAGGCCAGCCTAGTCTACAGCGCGAGATCCAGGACAGGCACCAAAACTACACTGAGAAACGTTGTCTCGAAAAACCAAAAAAAAAAAAAAAAAAAAACTAAACTAAAAACAGAGAGGATCAACTTCACACACTTGCCACTCTCCTTAAAACAGTTTCCACACGACAGGCTGGAGAGTTCTTCACACAAGTTTGATTAATAGAGCATCAAAGTAATTGGTTTCACTGCTCCAATGCAGAAATCAAGGGATGATCAAGAGGGAAATTTAATTCAATAAGAAAAGTTGTCATTTGTTATGTATGTGCAAGAACAGGCATTGGAGATTAAAAAATCCTAATACGTTTGTTCATAAATCAGTCATATTTTAAAGCTTTGTCATTTCCCTTTCATCAGGAAGAATATTAATACTTTGATACTGGTAAAAACCAGACAATTCTTAACACTTAATGGTTGTTTCAAAACAGTATGTGTTTCACAGAAGATTAATTTCTAGCATACCAATGACATGGAATATTTTCACATCAAGGAAATGAAGAGCACTTCATCTACAGCAGAGGTCCTCAACCTCTGAGTGAGTCCAGCAACTTGAGGCACTTTGGACCATCACAACGGGGAGTTAAAAGCATCCAGAGGTTGGGTAGTAGGGGCCAGGAACGTTTCCTAGCATCTTACGGCACCCAGGGAAGTCCCCACAAAGAACTGTCAGACCAAACTGCCAATGATGTGGGGATGACAAACCCCAGCTTACAGGCTGCCCCCCCCCCATACCCACTCGGAAGCTCACCAATACAGGGAGGATAGCAATCAGGAAAGCACAGGAATCCTCAACCCATTTCCTCTGCTGGGAAACGGTGCTGTTTTTCATCACAGACAGTAAAGACAAATCCAAACATGGCATCAGGAAGATGCAAATGATGAACAGTTGTTTTTATTTTAATCTCCTTGTCATCAGGAAGATGTGAACGCTGGACAGCTGTTTTAATCTCCTCCCCATCTTGCTTCTGCCCCCAAGCTCTCACTGAATTCCACATCAGATTCACAAATACCCAAATGGAGATACAGAAATTTATTCTCAAATCTCCCCCTGCTCTCCTATTACCCTCCTTATTCTGTGCATTCAATAACTGTAGACAACAGAACTCTACCACCTGTATCTGAAGACTAATACACAGCAAGCTTGAATGAAGGAGGTTACAACCAATTTGTTTAAAATAAACTCAACAGAGAAAATAAGAGCATATGCACATGTAATATTTTTATCTGTATTTTTTTTAATCTATGGCAGCAACATAAAATACTTTTCTTTTTATGGGCCCACACAGTTTTACTGATTACTGAAGACTAATAAAAAGTGGTTACTGTTTTTTAAAAGGATACTATTGCTGCTCCAACATATTGAACTGATTCCATGTGGTGACGTGTGAGGGTTGAATTTATCCACCAATGTCATAGACGAAGCATCCCATATTTTAATATCATCTCCTGATGAAGCAAATCTGAGGTTTTCCTGCATGACTGAACCTATAAAAAGTTTAGAACAACATACACATTATAGAAAAGCAATTTTGAAAAGCTGAAATGCCCCTAAATGTAAAGGCAGTGGTTTTACTTGCCCATTTCTGTCCACTTTTATTCCAAACAGCGCACACTAGAAGGTAGTCCCAGTGATCTAATCCAGTGACCAGCCAAATCACATACTCTTAGCTCATCCTTCCAAGCGTCTCCCCCAGCAACTCCAACAAACCCAACCTCCTCAGCCCACCTTATGGGACAGGTATGCACGTGAAGTTCTCCTACCTCTCTTGTCTGGGACCCCTAGACCTGAACACTGGCCTTCTTCGTGTCTATGTAGCAAGCCAAGGTCATCCTCACCTTAGTGTCTCTTCACTTCCTGGCCCTCTAACTGAAAAGCTCCCGCCAGATTCCCCTAAACATCTCCTTATCACTCAGGTCTCAGCTCAAACATCTCTGCCTCTAACAGGTATTGGAGGTTTCGTAGTGGCTGTACCCAGCAGGACTGCATGGGAGGTTGATTGGACCACAGGCCTGGGTACCAGGTGGGGTACCAGGTGTTTGTAAGGCTCTAACTAGCAAGGGGGAGGTCTTTTGCTCCACCCCTTGGCATTGTTATAAACAGACCTCTGGGATAAAGTTCTGGGCCGGTGGATAAGGATCCAGGCTCACCCGAGTCTATCCTGTGTTTTCTCTCCACTGTCTATTTCTAACTAAGTCATTCCTCAAGAGTTCCTGGGGTAAATAAGTGTGCGGGTTAGTCTCCTACAAAAAGGTGGGCTGCCTATCTACTGTAGCAAAAGTAGCCCCTTTATCAATTACCCTATATTCCACCACTCAATTCAACTTTTTTCATGAAACTTCTGTTGTCCTGTTTGTTCCCATAACAATGTCTGCCTCCTCATATAGGAGATTTGAAACATTCCTGATCCAGAAGTACTCCACACACACACACACACACAAAGTACTCATGTTCTCATCTTTTAAAAAATGTACCATAATCTAGTATTCCTGGAAGTCTCAATCCCAGTATCCCAAATTTTCCAAACTCTACAATTAGCAACATGGTTACAGAAGTGGCCACTGTGTCCCAATACCAACTCTTGGTCCACCACCTCTCATTTTTTATTCAGTGTGATACTGCAACGCATAATTCTAACAAAGTGATCTAGAAAGACATCCAAGGGGCTGCTCCAGGCACTCTGAAGAGCAACAGGTGGTGTGGAAGACAGTGTATGTAGAAATACACAGGAAAGAACAAAACAAAGAAATATACTCCCACACTCAGTATAGGTGGTACAAGAAAGAGGACTGTTATTATAGAGCTGGGCATGGTGGTGCACGCCTTTGGTCCCAGCACTCTGGAGGCAGAAGCAGTTGGATCTCTGAGTTCAAGGCCAGCCTGGTCTACAGAATGAGTTCCAAGGACAGTCAGGGCTACACAGAGAAACCCTTTCTCGAAAAACAAAACAAACAAGAGTACTGTGTTATTAGTCAATAATAAACCGTCAACAATACAACTAATTCTACTGCCTCTATCTAAAAACTAATATACAGCAATTAATTTGGATGAAGTAGGTCACAACCAGTTTTTTTTGTAAATAAAATCAACAAACAAAAACCAGGGCACAAGCATATATACTATTTTTTAAATTGGTGATTTTTTTTTAAATCTATGGTAGCCACACAAAATATATCTCTCTTTATAGGTCAACACAGTTTCATTGATATTTGAAGTCTAATAAAAAGTGGTTACTTTTTTTTTCTTTAAAGGCTACTATTACTGCTCCAACATACTGAACTGATTCCATGTGTTGACGTGTGGGGGCCGAATTTATCCACCCATGCCACTGACCAACAGTGGTCACAGACGGGACCCCCCATATCATCAACAAAGCCCCACACTTATCTCTAATGGGCTCCAGAGGGCAAGATAAAATGCTTAAGGTAGAAACCGTTCATTCCCAAGAGAAAAAAAAAATGTTTTTTGTTTGTTTGTTTTTCGAGACAGGGTTTCTCTGTGTAGTGGTGCCTGTCCTGGATCTCACTCTGTAGACCAGGCTGTCCTTGAACTCACAGAGATCCACCTGGCTCTGCCTCCTGAGTGCTGGGATTAAAGGTGTGCGCCACCACCGCCCGGCAAGAAAAATGTTTTAAGCTAACAAAAATACTTAATGTTTAGGGAAAGGATAAAACTTTTAGCCAGAAACTCCCGCGGTGGCTGTGCTTTCGAGATACAGAAGTGTTTGGGCGGTTCGGGTGTAGAAGTGTGCAATCCAGGGGCTGCTAAAAAGCGTCACCTGTTGGATTGTCGACACTGTTTCTACTTGGTGACTGAACATGGACCCTAGGCCCCCCTGTTCCCCTGCTCAAGGAAGAACAAAGCGTAGGAAAGCCGAACTCTTAAGTGCAGTCAACACAAGCGCAACAGGTCGCTTCCACGACCAAACACAAGGTGCCTGCCTACTGGGCAGTGTGGTGCAGCAGCGGGTGGATCGAGGTCCCCCAAAGCTGAGTTAAGCGAGGACTCCTCCGGGGACCTGGCATCAGTCGCTCAGCGAAGGTCCCGCGGAAGTCCAGTGACAGCGACCAACTTGCACTTCTTCTTAAGAGTTCTCCGGGGTCGCTTTCCTCGGGACGCACCCCGAGGCCCAGGGCGGCTGCGGACCCGAAGGAGGAGAGCGAGCCGCCCGGGGGCAGCCGGGCCCGCGACCCCGTCCCGTCCCGTCCCGTCCCGGGCCACTCTCCGCCGGGGGCGCGCGGCGGACCCCGGGGACCCCGCCGCCGCCGCCGCCGCCGCCACCGCCGCGGCCCTGAGCCGGGTGCTCACAGCCACCCCTGGTCCGGCGGAACCTCACCTCTCAGGCGTGGGGACCACACGGGGGGCCCCGGCTCCACCCGCTCCGCGCTGCGCTTCCGGCTCCCGCCTGGACTGTTAAACTTGGGCGGCCGGAAGTCCCGCCCCGCGTGACGTCACGGGAGGGGCCGAACTCTGAGCGTCCTGCCCAGAGGGTGCTGGGTGGGGAGCCCAGACTAGGGCGATGCAGAGGAAGTTTATCCTTTCCTGTAGCTGGTTTTTGGGGCTATTGTTTTTTGTTTTGTTTTTTGTTTTGCTTTGCTTTGCTTTGCTTTGCTTTGTTTTGCTTTGCTTTGCTTTGCTTTGCTTTGCTTTGCTTTGCTTTGCTTTTTTGTTTTGTTTTGTCACTTATTTTGTGGGCTGGCTGCTGTGTGCCAGGCACCCTGTTAGGCTGTGGGTGTGCACTGGCGGAACTAGCCTAGAGGAACAAGAGGTCTTTGGACATGCAGAGGTCCCTGGCCTGATGGAGCTTCACAGTCCAGTGTAGTATTAACAAGTCTGTATGTAAACGTAAAGGACAAAGAATAACAGTAAAAGGTGGGAAATTGGAAGCCAACGTGGGCAACTGTCAGCTACCACAAAAAGGTATCGCCGTTATCACAAAGAAGATGTGACAGAGTCCCTAATAAAGGAAATTAACATGGATGCTGGTGTAGGAGAGGGCTCCATAAAAAGGAAGCCATGGGAAGCTGATCATTATGAAACATCTAACCCAAACCGAACCCTTAACCTTGAAGGTTGAGAACAAACTCAGAGGTGGCCTAAGCTTCTGAGCTAACTATCTTCAAATGCCAAGCCTCACATGCTGCTGGGCCAGTTCCATGAACACCGTCTCGGTGGTTATTCTTTTGAGGGAAATTTATCTCAGGGTGAAAAGGGGCGAGCGACCTGAGTTTTCCAAGGTCCTTGCTAAGAGACTGCTCTAGTGACAATTTCCACTTCCATTCCTGAGAGGGTGTTTCTAATGGAAAGTTCACTCGCTTGTCCCAGGTGCACACAGGATGTGTTTCAGAACTGGATACATAATATCCCAGTTATCTACACCCGTATCGCCCAACTGGAAACCTACGATGTCTCAATCCCCACCTCCCCCAGAGGGGAAGATGAAGTCCTACTCAGCTTCTGGAGAGGGATGAAGAGCAAGCAAAATACGAAGGCAGTGAGTAGTATCTGCCTCGTGTAACTGGCAGCTTGGGGTTTTATTATCTGATGTTTGCTGAGGATTTGGCCTAAAACGTTGAGACCTGAGAAAGCTGAATAAGGAGGAACTGGGGCGAATGAAGAGAAGGATGTTTCGAACAGAAAAGACAAGTTTCTGACAATGAAACCAGCAAGAATACTTAAGACTGTATCATATGGTGGGGGGAAATGTTGACATCAAAACTATCCCTCTATTAAAAGTGAAAGATTCCGTAACAATGAAAGTAAATAAGCTGAGCACAGTATCTCTCACTAGTAACCCCAACATCCAAGAGACTGAGGCAGAAGAATTGCCATGAGTTCAAGGCCAGCCTGAGCTACACAGCAAGACATTATGTGAAAAGAAAACAGGAGTAAATATGATTCCCTAGAGGAACGAAACTGATAGCATGAATATATATATATATATATATATATATATATATACATATATACATATATATGCTTTATTAGAGTGACTTGCTGGCTGTGGTCCTACTAGTCCAACAACAGAAAGTCCAACAATCCAGTAGCTCTTTAGTCCACGAGGCTGGATGTCTCTTCTCGTCTTGAGTATATGTCAGAGTCCTGAAGAAGTAGTGAATTATCCCAGTGAAGGAATGAACTCACCATTGAGAGTAAGGGTCAGCTTCTTTCTTCCTTGCTCCTTGTATGGGCTGCCAGGAGAAGGTGTAACCCATACTTAGGGTGTGTCCTCTGAGATCTAATGACCCGAATTTAAGGTGGGTCTTGTGACCTCAAGTGGTCTGGATTTAAGGTGAGTCTTTCTACTTCAAATGATCCAGTTAACTGAAAGTGCCTAGTAGGTGCACCCAGCAGCTTGGGTTTTCAGTTCATTCCAGATGTAGACAAGTGGACAAGCAAGAACAGCCATCACAGGAGCGAGCATATTCCATGATCATAGTTGAAAATTTGAGTGAAATTCTCTCCTATCAGGGAGGGAGGAATCGCTAGTGAAGTAGAGACTGGGATACAGTCAACTATCTGCATGCACAGAGGACTTTACCCCCTTGCCCCAACTATCACAAGATTACCATCCTCTTCAACTACATATCTGTAAAAATAAAAGGCTGAAGAATTAAACAAGTTTTAATAGATTTATAAAAGAATATACCTTACAGACCAGGTTCTCTGATCACAATAATGCTAAACATAAATAGAATATAATAAAGAATCTAGAAAAATTCCAAACATCTGAGAATTAAACAATTTTAACTTCTAGACAACTCTGGATCAAAGTAGAAATAAATCATGAAAATAGAAAACATTTTACTAGATGAAAAAAAACCACAACATATAAATTAATGTAGGTTTGGTGATGCACACCTGCAATCTCAGCAGGCTAGGGGCTGAGTATTGGAGCCCATCTGGGTTTCCTGGTGGCTTTGCCCAGCAGGTCTGCATAAAGAGGATTATTGGACCACAGGCCTGAGTACCAGGTATTTGGAAGGGTCTACACTTGGCTGTATCTCACAAGGGAGAGGTCTTTTGTAGCTAGAGTTTTCCTGCCTGGCCCACAGTCAGGGCAAATCTCTCTCACCTGCCAGTCCCACAGCCTCTCAGACCCGACCAAGTAAACACAGAGACTTATATTGGTTACAAACTGTATGGCTGTGGCAGGCTTCTTGCTAACTGTTCTTACAGCTTAAATTAATCCATTTCCATAAATCTATACCTTGCCACATGGCTCGTGGCTTACCGGGATCTTCACATGCGGCTTGTCATGGTGGAGGCTGGCAGTGTCTCCCTCACCCAGCTTCCTGTTCTCTCAATTCTCCTCTCTGTTAGTCCCGCCTATACTTCCTGCCTGGCCACTGGCCAATCGGTGATTTATTTATTGACCAATCAGCAACACATTTGACATACAGACCATCCTACAGCAGTCTTTGTTCTTCTCCTTGCCATTGTGATAAAAAGCGCTTTGGAATAAAGTTCAGGGCTGGTAGGTTGAGACCCAGGCCCTCCCGAGGCTATCCTGTGTTTTGTCTTTCCTCTTGTTTTCTAGGTATCTCTTTCTAGCTAATATTTCTCACTTCTCCCTACTCAAGAGTACCCTGGGTCATAAAAGTGACGGCTGGTCCGCCACAGCTGAGGCAGGAGGATGGCAAGCTCTCAGATTGCAAGCTCAAGGTCAGCCTGAGCTGCTGTTGAGTTCTATCAAATATGTAAGGAAGAAATAAAACCAGTAAACACAATCATCATAAAGAAGTTGAGGGAATACCCTAAGCTCATATATAAAAGACAATATGACTCTGATTCTAACCATTGAAAAGGGCATTAAAAGAAAAAACCATAGATTCATACCCCTTTATATATAAGACAACGTTATATATAGATATACATGTATATATGCAAACAAATCCAATACTGTATAAGAAGGATTACGTATCATGTCCAAGTAAGGTTTATTCCATGAATTCAAGGCTGATATAAAAAATCAATATAATTGAAGTAGGCTAGCTCGGACCTTCTCCACTCTTGATGCTCCCCCAGACCCAATCCTCAGGATCATCCCTAGCACGGCAAAAGAACACCAGTTGCAGCTTCTCCTTCCCCCTCTCCACACCTCCTGTGAATCCCACAGACCATCCCTGCTGGGCTCCACCCACCCCCAACTGTTTCCCAGCTTCCCCCCTCAAGTGGGCTTTGCCTGCTCAACCACAGGCCATGCCTGCCAAAAGACCAGGTAAACTGCTCTATGACCATCTCCAATCTCTCTGTTCCCCTAAACCCAATACTCAGGTAGTTCTGGAAATGAAAAATTTAAGAATGCAAACAGGAACTCCAGAGGCAAGCTTTACCAACAGAACACAGAGACAGAGGAGAGAATCTCAGGCACTGAAAATACAATAGAAGAAATGGATACACTGGTCAAGAAAAATGTTAAAACTAAAATATTCCTGACACAAAACATTCAGGAAATCTGGGACACTATGAAAAGACTGAACCTTCGAATAATAGGAGTAGAGGAAGGAAAAGAACCCATCTCAAATGTCTAGAGAACATTTTCAACAAAATCTTAGAAGAAAATTTTCCCAACCTAAAGGAGATGCCTATAAAGGTACAAGAAGCAAACAGAGCACCAAATAGACTGGACCAGAAAAATAAAGTACTCTTGGCACATAATAAATAAAACACTAAACATACAGAGCTAAGAAAGAATATTAAAAGCTGCAGAGAAAGTGGCCAAGTAACATATAAAGGTAGACCTATAGAATTATACTTGACTTCCCAATGGAGACTGCAAAAGCCAAAAGGGCCTGGACAGATGTGCTGCAGACTCTAAGAGACCACAGATGCCAGCCCAGACTACTATACCCAGCAAAACTTTCAATCACCACAGATGGAGAAAACAAGATATTCCACGATGAAGTAAAATGTAAATATCTGTCTATTAAACCAGCCCTACAGAAGGTGCTAAAAGGAAAAATCCAACCCAAGGAGGTTAACTACACCCATGAAAACACAGGGAATAAATAATCTCACACTAACAAAGCCAATAGAAGGGAAACACACACAAATACACATCACTCACACACACAAAACCACCACCACCAACAACAAAAATTACAGTAATTAAAAATCATTGATTATTGATATCTCTCAGTGTCAATGGTCTCAATTCACCAATATAAAAGACACAGATTAACAGATTGGTTTGAAAACAGGATTCATCCTTCTGCTGCATACAAGAAATACACCTCAACATCCAAGATAGACATTACCTCAGGGTAAAGGGTTGTAAAAAGCAAATGGACCTAAGAAGCAAGCTGGTGTAGCCATTTTAATATCTAATAAAGTAGACTTCAAACCAAAATTAATCAAAAGAGATGGGGAAGGACACTACATACTCATCAAAGGAAAAATCCATCAAAATGACATTTCAATTCTTAACATCTATGCCCCAAACACAAGGGCACCCATTTTTATAAAAGAAATACTACTACAGCTTAAATCACATATTGACCCTCACACACTGGTGGTGGGAGACTTCAATACCCAACTCTCATCAATGGACAGGTCATCCAGACAAAAACTAAACAGAGAAACACTGGTGCTAACTGATTTTATTAGCCAAATGAACAGAACAGATATTTACAGAACATTTCACCCAAATACAAAAGAATATACCTTCATGTCTGCACCTCATGGGGTATTCTCCAAAACTGACCCACATACTTAGACACAAAGCAAGTCTCAACAGAAACAAGAAAACTGAAATAACTCCTTGCATCCTATCAGACCACCATGGATTAAAGCTGATGGCAATAACGGAAAGTTTACTACGTGGTCATGGAAACTGAACAATTCTCTACTGCATGAAAAATGAGTCAAGACAGAAATAAAGAAAAACTTTCTAGAATTCAATGAAAATGAATACACAACATATCAAAACTTATGAGACACAATGAAAGCAGAATTAATAGGAAAGTTCATAGCGCTAAGTGCCTACAAAAAAAAATGGAGCAATCTCATACTGGCAACTTAACTGCACACCTGAAAGCTCTTGAATATAAAGAAGTAATCACATCCAGGAGGAAATAATCAAACTGAGGGGTGAAATCAATAAAACAGAAACAAAGATAACAATATAAAGAATCAATGAAGCAAGGAGTTGGTTCTTTGAGAGAATCAACAAGATAGATAAACCCTTATCCAGACCAACTAAAGGATGGAGAAAAAATATCAAATTAATAAAATCAGAAACAAAAGGGGGACATAATGGGCATCGAGGAAATCAGGGAATCATAAGAACGTACTATAAAAACTTGTTCTCCACCAAATTAGAAAATCTAAAAGAAATGGATAATTTTCCCAATAGGTACATATGACTTACCAAAGTTGAATCAAGATCAGATAAGGAAGAGGCAGGATTCTGGGGAGGCTCTCAGGAATCCACAAGGATGACCCCACCTTGATCTGCTGGCAGTGGTCCAGAGGGTGCCTGGACTGGTCTACTCTGGTGACGGGTCTAGCAAATAACCTAGCTGTCATCATAGAGCCTTTGTCCAGTGACTGATGGAGGCAGATGCAGAGATCCACGGCCAGGCTCTGGGAATCCAATTGATGAGAGAGAGAAGGGATTTTGCAAGTGAGAGACGTCGAGATCATGATGGGAGGACGTGCAGAGATGACTGGCCACACTAGTGGAAGCCCATGAACTGTGGACTGGTGGCTGTGAAGCCCCCATGGGACTGGACTAGGCTCTCTGGACACGGAAGACGGTTGTTTGGCTCGAACTGTTTGGGGGGCACCCAGGCAGGGGCATCGGGATCTGTCCCTGGTCTATGGGGAGGCTTCTGGGAATCTGGTGCCTGTGGTGTGATACCTTGCACAGCCTTTGTGCAGTGGGAAGGGGCTTGGACCTGCCTAGGCTCAGTGTGCTGGGCTTTGCTGGCTCCCCATGGGAGACCTCGATTTGGGGGATGTGGGGATGCAGGGTGGCTTGGGAAAGAGGGCTGGGGTTTGGGGAAGGGAGGAGGAGGGATCTGTGGATGATATGTGGAGTGAGTAGAAAATTTCTTAATAAAGAAAAATTTAAAAAAAAACAATTTAAATAGACCTCTAGTGAAATAGAAGCAAGTCATTAAAATCTCCTAACCAAAAAAAAAAAAAAAAGCCCAGGGCCAAACAATTTTAGTATAGAATTCTATCCAACTTTCAAAGAAGAGTTAACCCTAATACTTCTCAAATTATTCCACAAAATGTAAACAGAAGGAACATTGCCCAATTTGTTTTATGAGGCCACAGTTCACAGTTACTCTGATACCCAAACCACATAAAGACTCAATAAAGAAAGAGAATTAGAGACCAATTTCCCTTATGAACATAAATGTGAAAGTACTCAATAAAATACTTGCAAACGGAATCCAAGAACACATAAAAAAAGATAATCCACCATGATCAAGTATGATTCATCCCAGAGATGCAGGGATGGTTCAACATATGAAAATCAGTAAATGTAACCCACCATATAATAAACTGAAAGAAAAAAAAATCATCTCCTTAGATACCTAAAAGGCTTTGACAAAATCCAATACCCCTTCATGATGAAAGTCCTAGAGAGATTAGGAATACAAGGGACATACCTAAACATAATAAAGGTAGTTTATGGCAAGCCAATAGCCAACATCAAATTAAATAGAGAGAAATTCAAAGCAATTCCACTGAAATAAGAAACAAGATAAGGTTGTCCACTCTCTCCATATCTATTCATTATCATGCTTGAATTTCTAGCTAAAGCAATAAGACACTGAAGGAGATCAATGAAAGACAAGTTGGAAAGGAAGAAGTCAAAGAATTGCTATTTGAAGATGATATGATAGGATATATAAGCAACCCTAAAAATTCTACTATGGAACTCCTACAACTGATAAACACTTTCAGCAAAGTGGCAATATACAAGATCAACTAAAAAAAAAAAAACCAGTAGTCTTCCTATACACAAATGACAAACAGACTGAGAAAGAAATCAGGGAAACAACACCCTTCACAATAACCTCAAAAATATAAAATATCTTGTGGTAACTCTAACCAAGACTTGTATGATAAAAACTTCAAGTCCTTGAAGAAAGAAATTGAAGAAGATATCAGAGGATGGAATGATCTCCCATGATCATGGATCAGTAGGATTACCACAGTAAAAATGGCCATTCTACCAAAAGCAATCTACAGATTCAGCATAATCCCCATTAAAATTCCAACACAATTCTTTACAGACTTTGAAAGGACAATTCTTAACTTACATGGAAAAATAAAAAACCCAGGATAACTAAAACAATTCTAAACAGCAAAAGAACTGCTGGATATATATCCATCCCCAATTTCAAGTTGTACTACAGAGCTACAGTAATAAAAAGCCATATGGTATTGGCATAAACACATGACATGTTGATCAATGGAATCTAACTGAAGACCAGACATAAATTCACATGCCTATGGACACCTGATTTTTTATAAAGAAACCAGAAATACACACTGAAAAAAAGACAGCATCTTCAACAAATGGTACTGGTCAAACTGGATGTATTCATGTAGAAGAATGCAAATAGATCCATATTTATCACCCTGTACAAAGTCCAAGTGGATCAAAGACCTCAACACAAAACCAGGCACACTGAACCTGATAGAAAAGAATGTGTGGAACAGCCTTGAACTCATTGGCACAAGAGACAACTTTCTGAACTATTAGCATAGGCACTAAGATCAACAATTAATAAACGGGACCTCATGAAACTGAAAAGCTACTGTAAGGCAAAGGACACCATCAATAGGACAAAGAGGTAGCCTACAGAATGGGAAAACCATTTTACCAACTCCACATTCCATACAGGGCTAATATCCAAAATATATAAAGTATTTAAGAAACTAGATATTAAAAAACAAATAATCCAATTAAAAATGGGGTATGTATCTAAACAGAGAATTCTCAATAGAAGAATCTCAAATGGCTGAGAAACACATAAAGAAATTTTCAACATCCTTAGCCACCAGGGAAATGCAAATCAAACCTACTTTGAGATTCTATCAGAATGGCTAAGATCAGTAACATAAGTCACAGCTCATGCTAGTGAAGATATGGAGCAAGGGGAACACTCCTTGATTGTTGGTGGTAGTGCAAACTTGTACAGCCACTATGGAAATCACTATGGTAGTTCCTCAGAAAACTGGGATTTGATCTACACCAGGACTCAACTACACCACTCTTGGGCATATACTCAAAGAATGCTCCATCCTATCACAAGGACACTTGCTCAGCTATGTTCATTGTGCCTTTACTCATAATAGCCAGAAACTGAAAACAACTTAGATGTTCCTCAACTGAAGAATGGATAAAAAAAAAAACGTGGTACATTTACACAATGGAGTGTTAATTAGCTGTTTAAAGTGACATCATCAAATTTGCAGGCAAATGGATGCAACTAGAAAAAGATCATACTGAGTGAGGTAACCCAGACCCAAGACAAATCACTTGTAAGTGGATATTAGCTTTTAAGTAAATGATAATCAAGCTACAATCCACAGACCCAGAGGGTTTAGGTAACGAGGAGGGCTCTGGGGGAATACATGGACCTCCACGGGATGGGAAAATAGAATAGATTTTTCGAGTACACTAGGGATGGGTGGGGATAGGAGTGGGAGAGATCAGGGGGTGGGAAGATGGGGGGAGAATTGGGGGAAACTTGAGAGGTAGTGTGGAAACCTAGTGTTGTGGAAACTTCCTGGAATCTATGAGGGTGATCCTAGTGAGCACCCCTAGTGATAGAGAAGATGCAGAGTCTGAACTGGCCGTCTTTTGTAGCCCACAAGGCTTCCAGTGGTGGGACCGGGTTTCATTTGGTTGAGTTGTTGGCCAAGGAGGTCCTGTGAAGATCCCTAAGGCTCTAATGCTAGGATAGAAGGTGGCGCTCTAAAAACTGACGGCAGGGCCCCACTGCCAAGGACAACATCCACACAGCTCACTGAATGTGAAGAGGTCGTGTTGGTGTCTGCATGGAAGACTTCACCCCTGTGATCTAGTCTCTTTGGTGCAAGAAAATACTCTGCAGGCTACAGAAAGAGAAGCCTGGACACCAACCCAGCCACAAAACCCTCGAGCTACAATCTGTCCTGTCTGCAAGATGGGCAATGGTGGCACAGAACTTGTGGGAGTGGCCAACCGATGTTGGATTTAACTTGAGGCACACACTATGAGAGGGAACCCATGCCCTATACTGCCTGGATGGTCAGGGACCAGAGAGTGGATAGCCCAGAGACCTAGGGTAGAACCAAACGTGACAGGCAAAGAAAAACAAAACAAAACAAAACAAACGAAAACAATGAAATGATTCCTAATGATACCCTGCTATACTTATAGATCAGTGCCTTGTCCAGTCATCATCAGAGAGGCTTCCTCCCCCAGCAGATGGGAGAAGGTGCAGAGACCCACAACCAACATTATGCGGACAGAGAGTCGAAAATCGGAAGTCTCCACTGGGTCTCTCACCTTGGAGACTGGGGAACCCAGCAGAAGACAGGAAGGAAAGACTGTAGGAGTCAGAGGGGATAGAGGACACCTGGAGGACGTGGCCCACCAAATCACCTAAGCAGGGCTCACCTGGGCTCACAGAGACTGATGCTGTAAGCACAGGGCCTGTATGGGTCTGCACCAGGTCCTATACATACATGTTATGGTTGTTAGCTTGGTGTTTTTGTGGGACTCCTAACAGTGAGAACAGGTATGTCTCTGACTCTTTAGTCTGCTATTGGGACTCTTTTCCTCCTGGACAAGATTCCTTTGTCCAGCCTCAATGAGGGCTTTTGCCTTGTCTTATTGTATCTTGTTCTGTCATGTTTGGCTGTGGTCTCTTGGAGACCAGCTCTTTTTTGAAGAGGAAACAGAGGGGGAGTGGATCTGGGGAAGAAAGGAGGTGGGGAGGAGCTGGGAGGAGTTGGGGCAGGGGGGAGAAACTGTGGTCCAGACCTATTGTATGAGAGACTAATCTATTTTCAATTAAAAAAAAGGGAAAAAAATCAACATAGTTAATTGTATTTAAAAATTAGAAAATGCTTATAATTGTGTAACTACATGTAGCAAAGGCATTTGAAATGGGCAATATCCCTGCGTAATTAAAAGTACTCCGAAAGCTAGGAAAGAAGGGAAGGAGGGAGAAAGAACAAGCAATTGGTCCCAAGTGTATGGAAGTCCACACAGAGGCTGCAGAGATACTTCAGAAACTTCAGCCAGTAAAGTGCTTGGTGTTCGAGCATGAGGACCTGAGCTTGATCCTCAGATCTCATGAAAAAGCCAGGCCTCCTGACCTTAATTCTCGCCAGAGCTGTAGTAAACTAGGAAACCAAACAACTTACCAAAAACTAAAGGATACTGACTGGAAAGATTGTGCAAGAAAGTGTAGCGGGAGGTGGGGGTGGGGGGAAGATCACTGCTGAAAAATATAGCATACCAAATATTCTACTATGAATAGTATCTATGAAGTAGTAAAATGTGCATATGAAATGCTAATTTAACCAAAATTATAAGGCACTGATATTTGTTTGATACTGGGATAGGAAGTGTGTGTGTGTGTGTGTGTTTGGGATAGAAGGGGATACTCAGAAAATTGATTCCTAATCTTCTATGGTGGAAAGTCAATGAGTAAAGCCTAAAAAAAAAAAAGGCAGTTATGTGGAACTGAACACTAAAGGGCATTAAAGGGAAGCGCATCTAACTTTACAATGGGCAGTTTTGTCTTTTAAAAAAAACAGTTCTTCATGCCTATTTATCACCATCTACTTCCCAGAAGGAAACTGGATTTTTGCTGTGCCACACTGTCATTGTTTTGTCAACACAAATTTGCAGACACTCTTAAGTTCCTAGCAAACATAGCGGGTACCGCAATTACCTGGGTGATTAGCCAAGTGCCTAATCATTCTTCCAAGGGTGAGGCTAGAAAGCACCCAGCTCCTTGAGTCCCCGAGAGGCAGAAGGGGAAAGGTACTCACCAAGATGAATAGCATTCTTAACTTGGAAACATTCGGCTCACACACAGGTAACATTTAAGTGACGTAAACTTCTGTGACATTCAACAGAAAACCCACCAGACAGTGGAGGAAGGAATTAGCATTGCCCCTGGAGTTAAGGAGGGCTTCAGGGGGAAGGAAAGTGTCGAGCACTCAAGATGCACAGCAGCTCCCCCTTATCTGCAAAGGATACAATATGATACGAGACCCCTGTGAATGGATAACTGCAGTTAATATCAAGCATTGTACATTCTTTTTTCTCCTACACACACATGCCTATAATTGAAGTTGATAATTAGGCCCCATAAGAGCTCCACGTTGGTGGTAATGAAATAGAACAATTACAACAGCCATAAGAATGATACACGTGCTTACCTTCTCTCTCCACAGATACCACATTGTACTGTGCTTATCCTTCCTCTCATGAGAGGAAGTACTTTGTGTATGGCTTCTCTTCCACATATATGAACTATCAGTGTCACTTCCCTTGTGTTCTTGGAACATTTTTAATCACATAAAGGTTGTTTAAGTAGAAATACTGAGATGTGGCAACCGTTCATCTAGTAACCAATGTCTATCAAGTGTCTACCAAGTGGGGTAGCACATACAATGAGTATAGAGTATACCCTTGAAAAGGGGATGATTTACCCCCCAAGGTGAGACGGACCAGAACAAAGCAAGGTTCTGTCATGCAACTCAGAATGATACACAACTTTAAATGTGTAGATTGCTTATTTCTGGAATGTTCCATTTAACATTTTCAGGTCATCGTCGATCACGGGCAACAAAACTGTGGAAAATGGTTAGTGAAGGCTATTGGAAGGGTCACCAGGTGCTATTAGAGGTCCTATTGCACAAACACCTTTCTCCTCTTCCCTACAGCTTCTCCCACCCATTTTAGGGAGCTGGTTGCCCCTCTTGGTTCTTCCTTGTGTGCTATTCCTTGAACTCTCTAGCTCCCTTGGGGACTTCATTTAGATGCGTGCGCAGATATGATTTCTTCAAAGATACTCTTGCCGGACAGCCTTACATAAACATTCCCCACACTGTGTCTTCTTGTTCTTCCTCCTTTGTCTTCAAAGTATATACCTCATTGATCTTCCACACTCATTTACTTGTTTAAAAGTGGCATGGGAACAGATGCTTTGCCCTGGTTGGTTTTCACTGTACCCCAAGTACTTACGGTACTGCGGATCATACAATGTACAAATAATACCTATTTGTTGAGTGAATAAATGCTTCAATGAAATTCCCTCAGATGAGAGCCAGCTCATATATTCAAGTGCTCCTACCATACTCTCTCTGCCCAAACAGTCTCCTCTCCATTGTTCCTCACAACATCCCATGGGCTCGAATCAAGCATGTGCATATCAATATCTAAATTTTCTCTCCCACAAACTTCCAAAAGGACAATTCGATCTTCAGACCCAATCAGATTCTTTGCTAACTATCTTCCCACTGCTCATTTCTCCCCATTGCTACCAGGACTCTATTGATTTGGATTATCCGTCACTCTTAGCTGCATGGGTGAAATAATACCTTCCTACTTTTCTTCCCAGACTCCGGGCTTTTACCCTTTTACTATCCTCCAGAAATCCTAATAATCATCTTCACAAAGAGGCAAACTGACCACATGTCTGTTCCTCTTAAAAAACTGTGCTAAACTCCTTTGCATGGACACTTAGGACCACCTCCACTGCCTCGTGCTGACTTTCCCACATCTGTGGCTACTGGCCAGCCTTAGAGACCAGATACACCATCACACTGTGCAACCACTGCCTTTTCTGCTTGTTCCTATACAGCATGGCCCCGTGACTCTTTACCTGGCTCTTTCCAGCTAGCTCTCACAGCAAGGAATCCTGGAAACTTGCCTTCCCTCTTGGGTGCTATCATAGCCTCCTGTGTCCATGGCCATGGGCTGTGGATACAGGACTCCTTACCTGCCTTCTTCTCTAAACTTGAGACTCTAGGAACGTGCTTGGCTATGAAAAATAAGTGTGCGTGTTCCCATTTCCTAGCATGATGCCCGAAACAAAGGAGATACTTAATGAATGATTGAAGAACCGATGAATGCATGTACACGTGCACGAATCTAGTTTTTAAAATCTGTTTTTAGAATCCAGCAATAAAGTAGAAAATGAACTACCAGTGGGGATTAATTAAGAGCTGACCGACATATTGCAGGCAAGATGAAGGTCTGGACTCAGACAGAGGCAATGGGAATGGAAATGAGTCAGAATCAAGAAACTTTTGTTCCAAAAAACAAAAGCTATTTTATGAGCACACACAACTGATTGACACTGGAATGTTTTCTGAAGGAGGGCTCCGATGTTTTAAATTTAGACAAAGGGCTGGAAAGCCAGACAAGCCGGTAAGAAGTAATCAATCAGCAAGCTTCATGAAAGTAAGAAGAGGTGATTGAAGCCGACAAAGAGGTTAGGGAGGCGCAGAGACTTCCTGATATCGAAATAAAAGAGTGTTTCAACTGCTCAAGAAGCAAGAGGCTGACGGGAGAGTAAGAGTTTAGTGCAAAGAATATAAGAACTAGAAGAGGTTGCTTTTGTCTTTAATACTGTAATAAAATTTACAGACAGTCTAAGATATTACATTGACTCAGAAGCTTTACAGTAGACGAGCTTCCTTCCATCTGGATGAAGGAGTTATAAAAATAAAAAGTTTCAGGGATTTATTCAAGGGAAATAACTTCTAGGATGTGCTATAGGATCAGTATGTATTGTCCTATTTACATTTGACATCGCTAGACTGGTAGCATGATAATGCCTCTTAAGACTTCCCTGAGATACGGAAAGATTCCATTATGCAGTCTGGGATGTTGGCTAAAATGGGAGAGAAATGTCATGAACATTCCCTAGGAAACTATGGGGTGTAGGGTACTAGTGTTTACACGTATCTGTATGCTACCCTCATTTAAACAAAGAAGTGTGAATTATTGGGTTGTCATGACTGACTTTGAAATTTTTCATTTTGAGGAAAAGCTATCAGCATTTTTTTCCTGAGTAGGTAATAAATGTATGTTATAAAACTTTTAATTAATACCAAATGGTTGAAGTAAAAAGAAATCTTTGCTTATCCCTGATAGTGGGGCACAATTGCTTGGCTTTAAGAAAGTAACTCAGCATAATTTCTTGAGCATACTTCAGTAATATTATAGACATCTTCAATTTTATGTACTACAGAGTTATTTACATTGGTTTACCCCTATTCTGAGATTCCGTTTTCTCTTGTATCAAGATAGAGTCAGTAGTGAATCATTTTCCGGCTGGGGAGATTGCTGAGTGATTAAAACACTTGTCATTTAAGTGTGAGGACCAGATTTCAGATCTTCAGCATCTATGTAAAAGTCAAGTGCGCATAGTGACCTGCCTGTAGGTCCAGCCTCAGAAGGTGGAGACAGGATTTCTAGGACAAGACTAGCCATATCACTGACCTCTGAGTTTGACTGGACTAGACTAGTCATATCACTGATCTGAGTTTGACTGGGAAACCCTGACTCAATGAATAAGGCAGAAAAGCAATTGAAGATAATTTCTGACATCACGTTGGGCCTCTATATGCATCTGTATACATATGCACCCACACACATGTGTGCTCACAGACATGCAATCTGCATACACACACATGGCACACATACACATGAAAATGGAAAAAGGAAACAATGTATTTTAGTACATTCTGTCCATATAACATTCTTCTCTGTGGACAATTTTTATTTTGCAAGACCTCTACTGGTGCATGCTCAACATTTTATCCAGATATCCTTTGCACATAAGAAATTTTCATATACGCAAGAACTGTATTGCTTATACTGTCATTATTAATATGCTGTTAACAGCATGTGTGGTTTTAAAAATCCCAGCAACTACATGTGAAAAATGAAAGAAACAGGTGAAATGTGATTCAAATAGACATTTAACCCATTATGTCTAAATGTTGTCATTCCGACCCTTGTTACTCAAATTAAAAAATATAATGAGCGAATCATTGCTAGTGTGAAAAATCATTCATCCTTTTTCACCAAATGAAAGCTTGTATTGTTTTCAAAACTCAAAAAGAACCTTAAAATGAATGGAAGTTTAGCCTTTCAAGCCTGGAGGCAAATTCAGAAGAAAAAAAATGTCATATGTAATAACATCTCTGCTAGGATAAATGCAAACCTCCTAAAGCTCTTACCCTGAGAACACCCTCCTGTTTGTTTTTTAACCAATTTTCTTCATAATTCTATCTCATACCAAAATAACAGTTACATTGCCATAAAGAAAAAGAAAGCTAACCTTACTTGTAGCTTACTATACCGCCTAAGCCAGGCGCTTAGGTGTTAAGGATGCACTAGCTATTCTGTATATGAAGAGCTCAAAGTCTGTCGCTCCTACAGTTCACCCTATTGAACAAACTAAAGCTTGATTTTATGACTTCTTCTGAGAACCAGAGTGCTTGCGCCCTGATATTAGTGAGCTTGGTGTTTAGGTAGTTTAGAATAAATACCAAGAGCCACGGGGGCGGGAAGGGGCAATTCTGTTCATTGGATTAACGTTCCCTCCCGGAGCTTCTTCTGTCTTCAGCCCTCCTGCTGTTCATGCTAACTGTCTTCTTGTGAGGAAACCGAACCTGTGGCTTTCCTATTTCTAAACCAGAAAGCCCACAGCAGTTCAAGGCCGTACAGGTGACAGGGATCACCATTCCTGACACCAAATGTGTCCTTTCTGCTGTCTCTTTCGGTATTCTGTACCTCAGCCAGCTGGCTCATCAGACACCCAACGGACCAATCTCTTCTGTCGCCTTTCCTCCCACCTCCCAGTCATCACTAGAGCATACGGGTTTGCTTCGATGTGCTATTTCCTTCATTCCAGGTGCTACCTTTGCCTCATCGCGTCTCCCTCCATGGAAGTGATAATGTATGAATCATCTGGCTCTTAGTGATAATGTATGAATCATCTGGCCCATAGGTCTGTCCTTTTCTACACCACGCTCCATGCCACTGCCAGACAGACCACCCTACAAAACAACCCCAGTCACATCCATCCTGTCTTGAACATGCTGTAGGGGCCCCTCATCACGTTTAGCATAAACTTCCACACAGCCATTTATTCGATTGTTAAATATTTATTAAACACTTCCCGTGCCCCAAGAGTTTGTAGCAGCTGTCATGGTTGCTGAAAACAAAACAAAACAAAAAAACAAAAATTGTTGAGGGTTTTCTTTTTTTTCCAAAAGAAGTTTCTAGTTTCTCTTGGGTGAACATAGATTTCAAGGTTCTTGGACAAACGTTATGAAACAATAGACTATACTGAAATTTGTGGGGCAGAAACTATGACCATGGGAGCTTCCTTCAGCCTTTCAAATCCCATGGAAGAGTAGCATTGAATGTACGACCTGAGAGGTCCCAACCTGAGATTTTGCCTGCTGCCGGCTACTCAGTCTCACTCTTGTTTGTTGGATTTGAACAGAGATGAAGCTCTTCAGAAGATTAAAGGAAGAGTCCACCCAAAAAATGACTTCTTTGCATTTCTTGTAGCTATTGATTGATATTAACTCTCAAGCAGGTTGCTCACGGTAGCTCTGCACTCCTACACCTTGATGGAGAATGCTGTGTCTGCCTGTACTGGAGAGGTTCACCTCTGGGTCAGAAAGCAGTCTGATTTTGTGTTTCTGAACACAAGCTAAAGATGTTTAATGCCGCTTATCAAATAACATCCCGAAGCTTTGATGCAATCTTATGAAGTTATAGTATTTAATTGGTTTCATGCCTGCTTCCCCCTACTTCTGTAATAAAGGGTGCATTAGGCATGGTTTATGTGCATGGCTTGATTTTGAATAAAAATAACTCATTTAAAACTTGAGAAAAACCCAGGAACTCTAAAGACATTATCCTTCACCTGATGACCGAAAGGATTGTTCTGTTTTTTTTTCCCCCTTCTAATTTCTATGAGTCTAGACACATCTTTTGTGAAGGGAGAAAAATGCTTTTTGAGGTGTTATTTTGACAGCTGAAAGTTTTTGCCTGGTTCACCTGAGCTTTCATCAAGGATTTCATCTGGAGGGGAGGGGGAGGGGACTCAGATAAAAAGCTTTTTAAGGCTGGCTGTGATGGTCCAAAGGTAACTCGCAATGCTGGAAGATCTACATTAGCAGATTATTGAAATAGACAAAGCAAGTTGCTTGATAGAGTTACTCCTCTGCCCCGCCCAATTTTAGGCCACAAAGGGCTTCTTGGATGCTAGTAAAAATGCTGTTTCTTTATGTGAATGCTGTTTAGTAGGTAGATCCAATTTTAGTAACCTCAGTAGGATGTATGCTGGGAATTCGTATAGTGTGTGTATTATGCTTCAATGCATTACAAAGCAATAAAAATGGAAACATTCCCTCCCAACTTAAGTAAACATACATGTTCGTTCACAAAAGCATTTATGCACACATAAATGCACAACTAAAAGGAGTTGGTTTTTCTTTTTTAAGTCTGTTTCCTATTATACAGTGAGTTCTATTTCTTTAATTCAAACTCTTATTGGTGAAAGGGTCCGAGAATTGCTGAAGAAGACCCCAGACCCAAATAGTATGCAAAAGCAAAGAGCATTTATTCCAGCATGCAGGGGATCTACCATTTGTACAAAATGGCGACCCTGAAAAAATCATGCAGTCCCCTTTTAAGTTCAGCTGGGAAAATTGTTAAGAACAGTTAGGTCACCTCAAACACAATTTGTTAGGCAGACTGTAGTTACATGAGTACAATTTTAATTGGCTATAGTTATAGTTTTCCCATTCGGGGGCATACTTGGGCAAAGCAAGGTATGTTTTAGGGAGATGACCGGAACTGTCCCTTTTTTTTTTTTTTTTTTTTTTGAGACAGGGTTTCTCTGTGTAGCTTTGCGCCTTTCCTGGAACTCACTTGGTAGTCCAGGCTGGCCTCGAACTCACAGAGATCCGCCTGCCTCTGCCTTCCGAGTGCTGGGATTAAAGGCGTGCGCCACCACCGCCCGGCTGGAACTGTCCCTTTTGATCACTGCCTTGAGGTACTGTGGGGGCTGGCTCAGGCCTGGCACTTGCCTTCTCCCTCGTTGTCCTTTTAGGAAACTGAAACTCAGGCCCTGTTGTAGGACAGGAAAAGTTCAGACCCTTCAGTTGGCAGGACTAATGTCTTTTTCAGCATGCACTATATCAGAGCTATCACATAGAAGATACTTAAAAACATGTATTGAATAAATGGGTGAGCTAGGGCATGAATAAATGATTCAACTAAAGAAATTAGGAACAGATGGCTCAAAGTAGGACTATAATAAATCATAATCCTCTACATTGTAAAGCATAATTATGTGCATGATTATCTTGCCCAATGGCCAGGATCTATAGGCAATTTGTACCTCATAATCATAATAAGGACTAAATATAATGTTTGGCCAACCAAACCAGGCTACTTCTTGGTACTACCCAGTATGTCCCAGAAAGAACAAGGTCTCTGTTACTTTGAGATTGTCTTTAAAATGTTATGATTAAAATATTGTAGAGTAAGAAAGGAGGTGTCTTACTCTGTTGGCCTTTTTTGTTGGTTGGTTGTTGTTAAAAATTGAATAGTAGATATTGAATAATTTTTAGATAGTAGAGTAATAAATAGCTCCATGGTTCCAGGTTTAGGTGTCTTGCAGAGCATCTGGGAAGAACCTTCTAGATGCATCATGACATAGCAAAAACATCTCACGGTAGGACAGAGCAAGTGAGCCAGAGATAGTTCACCATTATTAAAAATAAAACAACAATCCTGGGATATCCCATTAATAATCAAACTACTCTTGAGGGCCGAGCACCCGTGATTACCTCCAACTACCTCCCAAAGTCTTTATCTTCAAACACTATTAAAACATGACTTTGGAGAATTCGTTGTCAACACATGAGATCTGGGAGACACCCAAACCACAACAGTAAACTTAGGACTGCACTGTGGATGCAATGAAGCTCTGTCCTCCATGCTGTAAACCAGTAGTTCTCAACATGTGGGTCGCAGCTCCTTTGGGGTCGAGTGGACCTTTCATAGAGGTCACCTAAGACCATCTGCGAATCATAACAATAGCAAATTACAGTGATGAAGTAGCAATGAAAAAATCTTATGGTTGGTAGTGGCCACAACAAGAGGAACTGTATTAAGGGGTCGCAGCATTAGGAAGGTTGAGAACCACTGTTGTAAACCTTCATGGTCTTGTGAGAAGAGTCAGACAGAGTGGAGGCACCCAAGAGAGCATGCGCAGTTTGATCGGTTGTTTAAGTTTTCCTCCTATTTTAATTGTAATAAAAATTTCATGCTTAGAGTCTTGAAGAATGAGTAGAAGATAAGGAAAATATTTTAAAGATGATTCCACTTAAAATATCACCATTATTTTTATCTTATTAATTTTTACATGTACTCTGTGTGTGTGTGTGTGTGTGTGTGTGTGTGTGTGTGTGTGTGTGTGTGTGTTCGTGTCTGTGTGCCACAGTGTATGTACGGAGATCAGAGGAAAACTTACAGGGGTTGATGCAGTGTGTGGGGACCAGGGATCGAACTTGGATCATCAGGCTTTCCAGCCGTTCCTTATCCGCTGAGCCGCTTCACCAGTCTACACTGATCTCGCTCTAAGATTTGAAAAACGCTGTTTGGAACACTCTTGCTGTTTGACGACATCCTCGGCTTCTTCCCTCTGACCCCGTTTTTCTCCTCCGTGCGTCCTGACGTCAGTACCAAGGCAGTCGTTCACACACACCATTGTGGACGTTGCTGTGGGAGTGCTTTATAGAACAAGATGAACGTTTCTACCAGGAGCTTCCGAATAATGCCGATTACTTTGTATGACAGAGGGGTAACCTTGTGCCATCAGCTGACAGCCTCAAGAGAAGAAAACTAAGGAGGTGATGCGAAGACCCGCAAGGTGATTTAAAGAGCACTTGCTGCTAGCCTGCTAGCGCGAGGACCGGAATGTGGATCCCGAGAACCCAAGTAAGTGCTAGGTCCGCATGACGGCCTGCCTGTAATTCCATCACTCCGGAGGCTGACACAGAGGAGCCCAGGAGCACGCTGGCTGTCCATCTAGTCACACAGGGTTAGATGGAGAGGCCTGCCTCGGTGAATAAGGTGGGTAGTGGTTAGAGAAGACTTATGACATAAACCGTAGGGGACCACAGACATGCACACAAATGTGCATACACACCTACACGTACATGCAGAGAGAGAGAGAGAGAGAGAGAGAGAGAGAGAGAGAGAGAGAGAGAGAGAGAGAGAGAGAGAGAGAGAGAGAGAGAACGAGAACTCGGGTCCTCAAAAGAAGAAGGAACTCTACCTCCAGACTGCCTGTGTCTAGAGAGAACTGCGCTATCCCAGCCTCTTCAGAGTGTAAGCTTCACTGCGGACTGAGCTAGTTCATCCTCATCCACCACCCCCCTATATTCCATGTGTTCTGTTGTTCTGGAGAACTCTGACTCAGACACCCTTGAGTTAGACCTGAGCTTCTGAAAATGTGGGTCACAACCACACCTGGAGTCAAGTCACAGAATGTGGGGGTCCCGAGTATGTTAGGCAGCGGTGGAAGGTTCAAGATGGCCAATAAACAAAAGTTAACTCAAAATCACATGCACAGAACCTGAGGTGTGCCTGGAGGTGCCTGTCCATGTTGCATGGCACAACCTCACTGCAGCCTCGGTCCTGAACGCACAGCACAGACTTAGCGCTGTGCATGCCATCACATGACGACCTCATTGCAGCCTCGGTCCTGAACGCACAGCACCCACTTTGTGCTGTGCATATTATCACATGACGACCTCACTGCAGCCTCGGTCCTGAACGCACAGCACAGACTTTGTGCTGTGCACGTTATCACACCAGGTAGTGTCAACCAGTGCTGCCTGAAACACCTTGGCTTGTTTTGAGAGTATTGCATGTTCTAAGTTGTTGTGTTTTTATTGCACATACAAAGATTTCTGCTCTGACAGAAACGTAATGGTTTAATTACAGAAAACGAAGACAATATTTTCTCCCCATCATTCCTCAGCACGTAAGTCTCAAGTTGGTATGTTTTTGAATTGTGCTGTGTTAGAATGGATGGTTTTTAAAATAGCTGTTTGAGGGCTGACTTGAGCTTCATAAAAAAAAAAAAAAAAGAACTGTTAAATAAATTTTGGTTTGGGAATAGGACAGAATTTCCAGCAATGTCAGAAATGGGCCTAAAATTGTTTCTGCTATCCTGTACTACATCTATATGGCAAGAGACAGTCTCAGTATTGGTGGTTAAAAAATCAAAACTTCAGCTCTGAAAAATGTTGAAAATGCTCTACACTCTATCATTCAGCTAGAATTTAAAATTTTATGTAACAATAAACAAGGACATTCATCTCATTAGTATGCAAATGCTTTCATCTTCAATAAATGGTACAATTATGTATAGGTACATATATAGCAAATAAGTTTTTTTTTTTTTTGGTTTTTTGAGACAGGGTTTCTCTGTGTAGCTTTGTGCCTTTCCTGGAACTCGCTTTGTAGACCAGGCTGGCCTCGAACTGCAAATAAGTATTTTAAAATAAGTCTTTATATGATTTATTATCAATGAATGTTGACTTTACATGCCCACTACATATACATATGCAGGATCCTATACAAATGTCTTAGGTAGAAATGAATAAAGTAGCTTAAGAAGCCTTGCCATGACACCACTCAGCATCAAACTGAAAACTGGAAGAATATCAAGTAATTCATTTTGTCTATTTCCATTATTTAGGTCTTTTTTTTTTTTTTACTAAATATTCCATACAGTTAGATATATTTCTAACAAATTCTATTTAATTATTTATTAACACCTGTCCAAAAATAACAATTCTAACATTTTGAAGTTCTCTTTTTAAAATTTTGGTTAGAACAAGTCAATAAAATAAAATTTCAGAGGGAAGGAGGGGAGCCGGGTTTTAAAGCTAGAAAGTAGCAGGGGGGGGGAAAAAACAGAACCAAAGAACAAAAAGCTAATGGGTCGTTTCAAAGTTACTTCCCTTACAGGGCACAGTCAAAGAGGAGAAAAAATGATTGGTTCAAATTCCACCATGTCTTTTGTATCCATGTTAAAACACAGGGACTCCATAACTCTGCTGACTGAAACCAGCTTATATGGGGAAAATAGTTCTCCTCACCCCCTTGTTTCGGTTCCTTAACAGGTCAAACAACCCGGGTGGGTTTAGTTTGTCAGCATGGAACTTCCGTACCCCTGACTCACCTTGACTTTGAGTCTGGTCTACTAGGGTCCAGCGGAAGAGCTTACTCCAAAACGCCTTTTCTGCTGTTATTACCTAGCAACCCAGCGTTAGCCTCCAGCTCTGCTTCTTGAGCCCTGTCCATCGTAACTTCAGAAAGAATTAGTATACATGAGTTGGTAGAAAACAGTATGATTAGAGTACTTTATTAAGAATGACATCGCTAATGTATGAGAGACTACTTGTATTTTATAATACCAACCCACAGGAAGGTCACAATCCTAGTGAGCATTTGCAAAGATGACTCCATCTTCCTGGTCCACTTTCAGCTCAGCCTCCGTAGCGCAGTGAGTGATCTGAGCACAAATCTCCCTTCAGTATCCCATTTCGAATTCTTCTGTAACTTCCCAGCCTCCTTATCATAGCCCATTCCATAACTTCTGAGCAGATTGACTTCTCCATCTGCCTATTTTTTTTTTATATATACAATCCATGCACCATCATTCCAGCTGAGCAGAGCTATTCTCTACCCCACACATTTCTTGAAAAGTCCAGTGCAAAGAAGGGACAGGATGCGTAGGCCCTTCCAATTTGCATGTGTTGAAACTCTGCCCCCAAAGATGACAGGACTAGGAAGTGGGACTTTGGAGACTAATTAAGTGATGAGGACAGAGCCCATGTAATCAGAATCAGTGTCTTTAGAAGAGCATCTAGCCGGGCAGTGGTGGCGCACGCCTTTAATCCCAGCACTCGGGAGGCAGAGCCAGGCGGATCCTTGTGAGTTTGAGGCCAGCCTGGACTACAGAGTGAGTTCCAGGACAGGCACGCGCACACACACACACACACACACACACACACACACACACACACACACACACACAAAAGCATCTAGAATAAAGACTGAAGGGGAAGGCAGTCCCTTCCAGGTGTGTAAGGACAGAGGTCAAAGTCACCATCCATGAAACAGGTGTAGGTCTTCAGCAGGTGCCGAGTTTCCCAGCATCTTGATCCTGGACATCCCGGCCCCTTCAGCTGTGAAAGATAAATGTCTGTTGTTTATAAGCCACACAGTTGAGGTAATCTCTTATAACACTCCAGAGTGAGATAAGAAATAAGAGCACACTCCAATTTGCCTTGAGACCTCCAAATATGTAATTCCCAGAGTTTACACCATTAACTTCCATCTTCATCGGGCTATTTCTTACTTCAAGACATGGTTTTAGTTTAAAAGTTGTCTTAAGCTGGGTTTCCTAGACAACAGAGCATAAAGGAAGAGATCAATGCTGATTATTTCTGGAGAGGGCAGGCATGTGAAAGCAAGAAACTGTGAAAAAAAAATTGAATGTAGCAAGAAGGAAGTTAAATGTGTTATAGAACTGACCACCGTTGCTTCACAATGACCCTTGAAGAGACACTTTTTTTTTTCTCCAGCATGTTAGGTATGTCAGACTTCCCAGGGCGACTGAACAAAGGATGCTTCAGAGAATCCAGTGATATCTCTTCACCCCCAGCTCTCTGACTCTTGGTTCCCATTGGTTGGTGTCTGGGAGTATGGTGTCAGCCAGCTACAAGGGTGCCTGGGGAATCCACATTTGGGGGCCCACCACTCCGAGGACACAGGCAAATGACAGGAACAGAAATCACATGAGCCATTTACTCTTACCTCATTAGCCTCCTGCCAGGGCTCCACAAACACGAGGTGTCAGAAACATCTAGAAGTAGCAGGATGAAGTGATGAGAAGAATTGAGAAAGGAAGCTTGGCTTTCCCTTTACTTCAAGCCACAGGGCGTCTTTGGCATGTAGGGAAAAGAAGTTTTTGAATTGGACAAAAGGTTGAAAATGTCATGTATCCTGGGCTGGCTCTTGTAATAACTGAGAGTGAACCTCAGCTTTCAAGATGGGATTTATTCATATATTCAAGGTAGCAGGAAAACAGTGAGTGTCCTGGCAAGAATATATCTGTGGTAAGGAAGAATATATCTATTGCCAAGGGAGCTTGTCCAAAGGGCACTGTAGTAAGGTGCCTTTTGGAGGATCTGAGAAACAGGCGAATAATGAGAAAAATTAAACACACCAATGAAATCGTTTTGAAACTTGCCCTCTAAGCTGTCTGCAGATAACATTTTACTGCATTGAGAAAACACATTTGAAAATTATGCACGAGACAACACCTATTTTCTGCAAGGATTTTCAGAATAGAATCTTGAAGCTGTGCTGTGTCTGAGGGCAAGACAGGGCATGTTTTCTACAAGATTCGGATCCCTTTCCAATGGGAATGGAGAGCAGCATCTCTAAATGGTCTACAGTCTATGCAGCATAAACCAAGCTCAAACTTGAGATCTTCATGCCACAAAATAACTGCCAAGCTCAAATTAAAACCCCCACTTCAGGATTCAATATTCCATGAGTTGTACCATTATGAAACAGTGAACATGGCTGCCATCCCTTCCAGAAAGCAAAGATGTCTGCCACTTGCTCTCTCATGCAGTGTCACAGGCCAGTGTCTTAGCTGACAGGTGCTGTACACTCGGTGCTCCGGTGGTCCTGAACCACTTCCATTGATGCATCCTTAACCCCACTCAGCTCGGCCCTGCCTCGTCATGATGCCGAACATCCATCCACCTTTCTTTGACTTGCCCCGTTATGTCGAGGTCACACAGAAGACAGATATTCCAGAGAGAGGGGCTTTGCCCTTTTCCTCTCTAAGCTTTTCCTTCCCCCATTTCTTCCTTTCCATGGTCTTCCTTGAGAAATCAATTTACCTTTTACCCGGTCCTATAAAACCCATGTGGACCGCCACGCCGCCTCCTGCTTGCTCAGGGCTTCCATTTACCTATGCACTACATGCTGTCTGCACTGGGCCATATTCTCTAAAACTTCACCCTTGAGCAGCATTAAGAAATGTCAGAGGCTTTGTAATTTCAACCTTTCTCTCCATTCTCTGATACCAATCTTGAAAATCATTCATCTGAAACAAAAGATTCAGAGATAAGGTAAAATAATCGATAAACCCTCCCCTCACCTAGTGCCTTAGGTTGGTAAAGGGGCACACTGCCCTCATCTTGGGGGTGAAGATGGGTCTCTAGGCAACCTCAGAGAGGGAAGGAATAAGTATTTGCCCACTAGATAAACCACCCTGCAGTGGACACACACATACACACACACACAAACACACAGACACATACACAGGCACACAGACACACACCATAGACACAGACACACAGAGATACACACAGAGAGACACAAATACACACACAGGCACATGCACACACACTGACAGACACACGGACACACAAACACACAGACACATACAAACATACACACACCATAGACACAGACACACAGAGATATACATACAGACACAAATACACACACATGCACATACACTGACAGACACACGGACACACAAACACACAGACACATACACAGGCACACAGACACACACCATAGACACAGACACACAGAGATACACACAAAAGCACACAGACACGTACACACAAGCACATGCACACACAGACACACACAGGGACACACACACACAGAAACACACACACAGACACACACACACAAACATACACACACAAACACACACACAAGCTGATGCACACACAGAGACACACACGGGGGGACACACACACACACACACACACACACACACGCACGCACGCATGCACTTTGGTCAGCAGATGCTACTGAAGTCCTGCAGTCAGTTCGGATTTGAAGAAACACGTTTTTGTCCTCTTCATCTCACATCTGTCACGTCAACTATGCCAGAATGCATTCAATAAAGAGCCCTATTTTAATCATTAATTATGATACCAATATACCGGTTGCATTGTGTTCTAATGTGGCTCGCACTTGTGGACTTCAAAGAGCTTGCCCAGATTTAATTAATCTTTAGCTCTGCTAATGAAAGACATCTCTTCTGCCCGGCATGAGTTTGGGTTTCTAATGTGTTCCTTAAGGTCACCTCATTTTTCTCAAAAAATGTACATTTATAATTTAACACCGCAGATCTTTCACATTCCCTATTAAGCAATTATTTTGATTACTTCATTATCTTTCATTTTTTTTCCTAGACTATTTAGGTTGGTTTCTGCCTACGACCAGCCAAGTGTAATTTCGACATTCTCCCCCGTTCCCTTTATTAGTGTGATCTGCATCACCAAGGGATTCATTTCCATTCCGAAGACTGAAAACAATTTCATTATCTGATAAAAATTATCTTCTCATACACGGTAAGAAGCAATTCTCCTCATTTATGGACTCATTAGGCATTTCATCTACCCAATCCATCTTCCCAATATTTCTTTCCGGAAGTAATCATCTTGTGACTCAACTCGGGAGACTTTGGACCAGGGATTCTTGTTTGCACTTTCTCTCCCTCTTCTCTCTGCTTTCTCTTCCCAATGGAGTCGCTGCATCAACTCCCCTGTGAATCTTGGCTATTTCCCTCTCCTCCTTCAATGTTCTGTTCCGGTTTCATCCTATTGTCTACAAGGTTAGATTGTAAACTGTAAATGTATGTATCAGTTGCCCCTCACACATTATGAGCGTCTTTCATGGGGGGCTACAACACATGTAGGAATCTTTGACTCTTCAGGGTCCAGCACCACGTCTAGTGAGAAGTAACGCTCAAAAAAAGTGGACACTGAAAAAATGAAGGGTTAAAAACACTCATGCAGACTCATTTTTATAAGAACTAATCTTTGCTTGAAAATGTATTCTTTTCGAAACACAGGAAAGAACTGGGAAGCCAACCCATTGCAGTGAGAAAATAGATATGGTGTGCAAACTAAGACCAAGCTGAAGAGATGAACAGACGTAGGCACTAGGGAAAGAAGCAGTTCTAATGTTAATAGCTAGTAGCCGCCTTGCTAACACACCTGCCAAGCTGCAGGGGCCCAGCTGAGTAACAACCAAAACTCAAAGCGATGTCTGGAGGATTTGGATGCATCTTAAGGGCTCACGTGGGGCAAGATTCAAGTTTGAACTGGGAGCTTCTCTGCTATGGGACATTGACCCACAACTGCATCATGTCACCATAGCTCCTAGGACTGACACAAACCTATGAAAAGTTTCTGGGTCTGCTGTCGGACTTTTGATTGATTTATGTTTTATTCATCCCATAGGAGGATTTTTAAAAAAAGAGGAATCAGACAACTTTGCTCACTTTACTACACATATCAGAAATACAAGAGTGTAGAAGAATCATGTCCCTGTGATCTTGGTATCAGTTTGATGATGTGTGATACAAGCTTGATGCAAGCTCTGATACTTGGGGCTAGATTGATTGTTCTCAACCTGTGGGTCCTGACCCCCCTGGACCCTTTCATGGGGGTTGCATAGCAGATATCCTACATCTCAGATATTTACATTATGATTCATAATGGTAGCAATATGACAGTTATGAAGTAGCAATGAAAATAATTTTATGGTTGGGGGTCACCACAACATGAGGAACTGTGTTATAAATGGTTGCAGCATTAGGAAGGTTGAGAACCACTGGACTAGACCCTTTTGAAGGAAACAGAGTTCTTGACAAATGTGGAGCATGTTCCATTTAAAACTCTACTGGTCAGACTGGGCAGTGGTGGCGCACGCCTTTAATCCCAGCACTCAGGAGGCAGAGCCAGGTGGATCTCTGTGAGTTGGAGGCCAGCCTGGGCTACAGAGCAAGATCCAGGACAGGCACCAAAACTACACAGAGAAACCTTGTCTCAAAAAACCAAAACCAACCAAACAAACAAACAAAAAACTTCTACTTGTCCTCTACATAGAGATGTGGAGTAGACAGGTGGCTGTGGGGTTATGGGAGCTGTCTGGATTAAAGATGAGAAGTTTGGAGTATTGCGGCATGTAAGTGGCATTCAATACAATCATCCTGGGTGAGAGCATGGAGGAAAGTGTCTATAAGCCAGGAAGGAAAGCATGGCTTTTGCTTTTAACTAGCCAGATAATCTTTCCAATCAGGGGTGAGGTAAAGTCAAATCTAGGCCACCACCTATCTTTGCTCCACTCTTAAATGCAGGAAAACTTTGTGTTTTTAGTTTGTTGTGAGGAAATTTCCAAAGAGCAAGACTTTATAGCACACAAAATTCATGATACTCACATTGGTAGTGTTCTGTTGGGTCACAGCTACACTTTGTGTTGATGGGTTCTCTACGGCCCCATTGGCTCCAAACTGCCAGAGTTGACTAGGTGCAACGGGGCATTGCCCCGGGAATATTTCCTATCTGGTCTTTTGCAGAAGTGAGGGGATGTACAGTGTTCTGTGACCCTGGGGGTCTCGGAGCCTCTGTGCCTATCATTGTTTTCACGAGGGTGTAAACCAGTGCGAAGATGAAGGTCCATGAGGAAGACGACAGCTGAGCCACTTTCTCCGAAGTGGGTCAGAGAGCACATGGGATGGGGGAACCCTTGCACTGAAGGAAGCCTGAAGTCCCCTTACCTCTGGACGTCCCAGTTATCTGAGTGCAAAGCACCCTTTATTGCATGACTCAGGTAGAGGTCTATTTTCTACCATTCAAATCTCAAAAACTCTTACTGAATACAGTTATAAAATGCAGACATAATTTCAATCTTTTCACTCTTAAAATATTGTAATAGTGTTAATTGTGAACGTGACAGAATTTAGAATCGCCTAGGGGATATGTTTTGGGCATATGTGTACAGGATTATCTAGATTATATAAACTGATGTGAAATGACCCATCTTAATTGGTGAAGGATCCATTCCCTTGATGGGGGACTCAGACTGTATAAAATAGAGAAAGTAAGCTAAGCAAGCATTCATTGTCCTGTTTTCCTGATTGAGGACACAATGTGACCAGTTGCTTCAAGCATCTTGACTTCCCTGCTATGGTGGACTGAGAGAGGATAAGCACTTTCTCCTTGAGGTGGTTTTTGCAAAGGTACGTGATTGCAGCAACCAGAAAAGAAACCATGACATTTTTCTAGGCTGCTTCTCTGTTAGTGTGATAAAACGCTGGTCAGAACAAGCTTGGGAGAAGAAAGGGTTTACTCACCTTACAACTTACAATCTATCAACCAAAGAAGCTAAAGCAGGAATTCAAGGTAGGAGCTTGAAGCAGGAATCATGGAGAGGAATGCTGTTTGCTGACTTGCTCTCTATGGCTTGCTTTCTCAAATAACTCTGGGAACACATTACCAGAGGGGGGTGCCACCCACAGGGGGATAGGCCTTCCCACATCAAGCATTAATCAAGAAAATGCGATGTACCCAGAAACAAGCCAGTCTTGATAGAGAGCCTTCTTCACAGATGACTCTAGTTTGTGTTGAGTTGACAAAACTACCCAGCACAGACATACACTCGATTTTGACTCAGACCTCCTGTCCCATAGCTCATGAAAATTCAGAACCTGTTCCATGATTTCTACGAAGTCACCAAAATAACATTCCCATCACTCTTGACCCCCAAATATCACATGAATAATGAATGCTAATTTCACCCCCTTTCCATCACCATAAGCTTCCTAAATATGCATATTTACCTGAGATCTGAGGGATCGTGGAAAGCGGTCATTCTCTCCCTGTACAGCCTATCCTCTCAAAGCTATCTACTCTTTTTCTCGTCCCTCATCACTCCCCTACTCTTCCATTTCCAAGACAAAGAGCCTCTTTGGTAGGACACCAACCCAGGTTTTCTTGGACCCCATTCATTGTGAGACAGTCTTGGCTTTTATAACCGTGAGTTGAATGTTGAAAGATTACTTTCTGTACCAACTGAGACTTGTCAATCTCAAGTAGTTTTATCGGCCCCTCTGAAGCATCAAAGCTAGTCCTTATGTGGCTCAGAGGCCCACATGGTCTAGTGCACATATCAAAACACTTTTTAAATCAAGGCATAATTCTCCTTGGAGGGAACCACTGGACAGATGCGGAGAAATCAAACTAGAGGGGCCCGTGAGATGGCTCAGCATTTACAAGTGGTTGCTGTGCAATCACGAGGACCAGTTTGGATCCCAGGACCATTTTAATAAGCCAGATATCCCACATCTATGTATAATCCCAGCTCTGAGGATCACTGTGATTTTGTCTTCCATCATAGCTGAGAAAACACAAACCCCAGGTTCAGGGAGAGACTCCGGTTCAAAGGAACAGGGAGAGAGTGATAAAGGAGAATTCTCAGTGCCCTCTTCTGTCCTCTGTGAACATGCAGAGGCACACACACACACACACACACACACACACACACACACACAGACTTACACAAACAGACACAAATAAAAATAATGAAAATAAATGAAATCTGCATTATTATTAATATGTCTACAGCAGCTTTCTGAGGTTCAGTGTGTGAACGGTATCCACCTCTCCACCCCATTGTTTTCAACCTGTCAGTGAATACAATATCCACTTTTTTGTTTTGTTTTGTGCTTGTTTTAAAAAAGGCTATATCTCAGGCTAGCCTGGAATGCAGAATGTACCCTAGGCTGGCCTTAAACTCATAACAATACTCCTGCTTCTGACCTCCAAGTCCTGGCCTAAGTCAGCATACTTGTCTACCATTTTGCTTCTCACCAAAAGCTTTGGTCTATTCATAGCTAATACAATTAGTGACATGCTTGAATATAAATCCGGCGTGAGCCATCTAGGCTACTCGGCTGATTTATTTATTTCTTGCAGAGGCGATGTGGGTGCACACATGCCATGGTGCATAAGTGAGTTCGGAGGACAACTTGGTGGAGTCTATGTTCGCCTCTCACCTTTACGTGGGTCCAAGGGATCTGAACTCAGGTCATCAGGCTTGAGCTGCAAGTATTTTTACCTGCACTTTAAAGAAAGCTCACCATCATTATTTAGCCTCCGTGTTTCTGATGAGAAGTTCGCCTTCATTCTTATCCCTGCTTTTCTGGGTGTTTTGTAATGTGTCCTTTCTTTGGGGTTCAGATATTTTTCCTTGGTCTTCAGAAGCTCTACTGTGACTTGCATGTGTTTGATTTTCTTTTTGTCCTTCTTCAGAGTTCATTTAGAATTCCTGCATCTGAGTGTGTTTAATGTTTTAAACCCAACTTAGAAAAGGGTTTTTTTCCATTATTGTTCTAATTTATGGTTATTGCTGCATATTCAGGAAATGATTGTCATTATGGCATTTTTATATGTATATAATGGAGCTTGGTGATTCACACTGTTACTTTTCTTGTTCCCTTTTCCTGTCCCCAGTGGCCCCTTCCTCTGACCAAATAATACCTCTTTCACATATTTTTAAAACCTAGATTCTACATGAAAGAAGACGTGCAGTATTTGCCTTTCTGGGATTCTGTCATCTTTTAAAGTAATTTTTGTCTTCCTTTCCTTCTTTATAGGGCTTCAATTTCATGTTCTCTAGAATTTCTGTGGGCTACAAAGAGAGCTCAGCCAGTAAAGTGGTCGCCACACAAGTGTGAGGACCCTCAGAACTCCTGTGGAACAGTGAGATGTGATGGTCCATGAGATGTGCTGGTCCATGGGATGTGCTGGTCCATGGGATGTGTTGGTCCACGAGATGTGCTGGTCCATGGGATGTGCTGGTCCATGGGATGTGCTGGCACATGCTCATAATCCTACCATTGGGAATGTGAAGATAGACAGGTCCATGAGGTCACTAATCAGCCAGTCTAGCTTAATCAGTAGGCCTCAGGAGCCAATGAGAGACCCTGTGTAGATGGCTCCTGCAGAATGACACGAAGCTGACCTTGGGGCTACACACACACACACACACACACACACACACACACACACACACACACGCATACACACACACACACACACACACACACACACACACACACACACAGAATGTGTGAACCTACACACAAACCAAAGAACACTCAGTGTGGTTATATAGGCTGCCATTGCTTACGATTTTTTAAGAAGAATTTTCTGTCTCTCTCTTCAAGTAGATAATTCATTTTGGTCTGTTTCAAGAGCACTGCCCCCATCCCCCTTCCCACAGTTCCTAGTTTGCTATTTAAGTTCATTCAATGATTTTTAACTTTCAGATGAAATTGTAGTCCCAGGATTTGCATTATTGGATTATTTTTCATTTCCAAATCTCTCCTGATAAAACTCAGCTTTTTTACCCATTATATCAATCTTTTCCAATAGATTTTTCACATACATCATTGTGATTTTAAAATCTTCATATTCTAATTCTGCTGTCTGGGGCTATGGGGGAACTGTTCGCTGTTTTCCCCTCGGGCTGCAGGTCATACTTTCCTTGTTACTTCTACATACAGTGTTTGTTTTTTTTTTTTTTTTAAATTTCATATTGTACTATAGGAGTATTCAGCTGCAGGAGACATACTGCTTTCCCATGAAGAGTGTTTGGGTTTGGTCTGAGCACAGAGTTGAATAACTATCAAATCACGTCCCTCTGGGTGAGGTTCGATGGTGATGGCTTCTTTTCGAGTGATCCGTCGTTCTCATTTGCACGCCTAGCTCCTAGGTTTCGATGAAAAGCACCAGAAATTCAGGAAGTTTCCTTCACTTGCCTGGACTTGAAGACTTTGATTATCTAGAACTTTCTTTTCAGCATCTGCTGACCTCTCTGCCCAATTCTTGCAGCCATCACCTATCACTGGGCTCCCCATAGTCTCAGCTGGTGACAGCAGGTGACACCATTGTAGATAACCAATCATTTGAGGACCATTTGTGCACTGGTAGGGGCAATTCCAGGCTGTCCTTTGGTGGGTAAACTCCTTCTTCAACAGACCTGAACCAGATCCAGCCACTTCCCTCCTCCTCCTGATTCTCTCCCCTTTGTACAATCATATTCCATGTAATGACGCTCTGTTCAATCACATACCACAACAACCCCATAAGATAATGATGGAGCTGCAAAGTTCCTGTTGCTGAGTGATACAGGAGCCATTCTAACCTGATGATGCTACACGTTACTCCTGTGTTTAATGAGGAAATGGTGTGAACATACCCACGGCACTGCTGGTTATGTGAGAGGAGACCATATCCCATTATAAGTCCTACGTGTATGGTCGGATGCAACATCCAGGCTTGTGTAAATATGCCCTGTAATGCTGAGGTCATAATGAAATTGCTTAATGATGCATTGCTCCGAATTCACCCCCATCATTAAGCAGCACACAACGACATCATGAGACCAAGAGGAGCCCTGAGAGAGAGAGCTGCTAAAAGTGGATCTCACTTAGTTTTGTTCCCAGATTTCAAGGATCGTGTTCCCTCCAAGCGCTGTCTATTTCCAGTCATTCCCCTCGGTGGCTTCAAACCATTATTTTAATTCTGATTTTATAATTGCTTGCACTGTTTTATGGTCCAGAGTTCAGAGGTGTTACTGGCAGATGGGAGTTCCATAAAATCCACTCTGCCATTAGCAGAACTGAACTCTTCACATTACTGAAAGAAAAAAAGAAAGAAAGCAAAGCAAAACAAAACCCTTTGCTTTCTCTTGGCAGAACGAGGCATCCCTGAAAGGTGTACAGCAAGTGTGGATAAGGATGCAAGAGTAAAGAGAGATAACTGCTGGTGAGCATCCAATATGCCAGACACAGTTGTTCCAGGTGCTTTATCCCACACTTAGATGACAGAGCTGGAGTACAGAGAAGTTAAAAAAAAAAAAAACTTTGGCCACCAGTCAGGGAGTTGACTCAGCTGATCAAGTGCTTGCTACGCAATCCAACTTGAGATCCCCAACACATATATACAAAACCAGGTGGCAGGGGATGGCTGCCACCCAAGTGCCAGGCAAGCAGAGAAAGGCACAGCCTGGAAACTCCCTGGCCAAGGTTCAGGGAGAGACTGTTTTCAAAAAATAAGGTGGAGAACAACTGAGAAAGACACCCATTGTCTACCCCTAGCCTCCACATGCATGTCTATACATTTATACACATACACACACATACACACACACACACACACGCACACACACACACACACACACACACACTCAGCTCATCCATGTGGCAAATAGGGAATCTGCAACTCTAATCCCAACCATCTGGTGTCAGAGCAGGTCTCTTACCCACCATCCCATGCTGCTGATCAAGTGTTGACTGCTTATCTCTCCCGAAAGCACTTAAAATATTTTCGTTTTATTTATGTGAATGTTTGTATGCGTGTGGGTACCTACCGATACCAGAAGAGGGCGGAAGAAGGTATGAGATCCTCTGGAACTGGAGTTCCAGGCAGTTGTGAGCCACGTGACAGGGGTGCTGGGAATCAAATTCCATTTCCCCGGCAGCACTATTGTGCCATCTCTCCAGGCCCATGCCAGCTTCTTGAAGGCAATGGCTCAGAGTGAATATAAACATGTAATTGAGAACTGAACTGAATGGTCCATCTGTGGCTCTTTTAAACATGTGTATTTGTTATGCTATCAAAACGACACCAGCTAAAAATATTTTCATGTCAGACGAAAAGTTACTTTCCCCCAATCAGAAATCCTAAGTGAGAAGCAGACTAGAAGAGTATTTCTACTTCCATGCTGCATCTGCAGAACCATCTCTTTCTCTGCCTCGGATTTTGACCCAGGGCCCCTCAAGCAGAACTCAGCGTTTTGGGATACCTGAATTGCTGCAGCGTGCATCCTGAATCCAGGGCCAAGACTAATCCCACTTACCCTGAGCAGCTCAAAACACCGGCCTTTGAAGTCTTGCAAAATAGCCGTCCCATGTGCTTCTCCCCGCCAACCCCAACACATTTGAAAAGTATTTTAACCAGTGAAACTGCTCTCAATCAAAGGCCACATTGAAGTATTTTTTCCCTCATAGGAAATGCAACTTCTTTTAGGATCAATAAGCGCATATTCCTTCCGACAGCCTCCCTTGTTGTGTGCCTCCTGATATAAACTCTTTAATCAGAAGCAGATATTATTTTACAACATTAAAATGCATCCATCCTTTAGAAATGAGTCTGAAACCTTCGAACTGACCTTGGAGAAGTGCCCGCCCCCATTTTGCTGTAGGCCATGGTTAAAGATGTATTTATTTATGGTATGATCTTGTGAGGACTCACAAGACATCCTTTCGGGGGATCAGTGCTGGGATTCAGAATTCTCCTGTGGGCTCTAAGGTATTGTCTGTTCCCCCCCACAATGCCATCGATCTTGTGAGTGATGAATTTGCCTGTTAACACAAGCCACAGGATCACCTATGGCCTGACCTGTGCCAACCCTTAGTGAAGGCCAAGCAAATGACGTCATCAATCAATCAGTCAGTCAGTCAAAAAAGCATGGAGTTCCCAGCTCACCCCACTCACATGACTTCCCTACTCTGATTAGTTTTTATGTCTTACGTTTCTTTTCTGATCTAAACTAATCTTATCCTTGTATTGAATTCACACTTCTAAGGTCCTTTATATCCCCTTTTCAACAAATCTGAATATAAAATAACAAAATGACATGGATTCCACTGCCATAGTGTTAAAAATAAGAAACATGGAGCTATAAAGAAGGCTTGAGACCCTGAGGAAAAACTCAACCAAATACTCTGTTGAGGGATCTTTGAAATCAAGAAAAAAGACGAAGATACAAATGAAACAAAATGAGGAGAGAGGAGCTGGTGAAATGGGCCAGCAGTTAAGAGAGTTCCCTGTTCTATCAGAGGACCAGGGTTTGGATCCCAGCACCTACATCAGCCGGCTCACAAGCCCCTGCAACTCCAGCACCAAGGCATCTGGCACCCCTTTTTGGACTCCATGCTGTGCGCCAGTTTACTCTAAGATTGACACATTCCATCCTGCATGGAAGCTCCTTCAGCGGAAAGGTAAATAACTCCAAATAGCTTCAGGAAGTCCACGAAAATGACAAGCTCCACCAGGCCACTCTCTGCCAGAGTAAGCTGAGCTAAGCTGCCAAGAAGACTCTGAGACCAGACTAGCTGCCTGGAAGAAGCAGAAACCAGGTGAAATGCCTGGGAGACATCTACTCTAATGTCGCTTGGAAGGGACATTCTCCAACGTACTGAGCTGCCTGTAGGCTGTGCAGTGAGCTCTGGGTTTCCCAGCTTTTGTGAGCTGTCACCCATGCTGGGGTGGGCTTTGGTGATGCACCTGTCCATGAGTCATTTCTGCTCCTGTAAGTGACCCCAATAAACCTCACTGGTTCACCAAAATGGACTTTGGAGTTACCCACACTTTGGTCTGTTGCAGGTTCTCTATCTGGGTTAAATAGATATGTGTGTTGTGTTTCTCCAGGAAAAGTTTTGTCATACGACACATGACCACCTGAGCACACATGTGCACGCACACACACACACACACATAAATAAAACAAAATACAATAAATCTTTTTTAAAAAGTGATCAAACATCCTGAAGAGGTAATGAAAGTAGAAAATAATGCCCTCTGCCAAAATAAAAGCAAAGCAAAGCAAACCATACAACTTCAGCAGTCAGAGAAATGCAACTGTAACATTGATGAGGGAAGGACCTCTGCACAAAGCAGAGACAAAATTCAGCTACTTCCCTGGGCTCTGCCTATCTTGCTCCCCGAGCATAAGGAGGGAGTAGATATCAGAGTCAGCATGTGCAGAATTGAATGCATATGACTAGAGCATATGTGTGTTTCATGGAGGTTTAGGGAAGATGTGGTAGAGACATTTGGAATGAGAGATGCCTGGGCCAACATACTGGGGCCATTATACGTGAGCTTTGAAAAAAAAATTAACACATTCAAAAGGCTCTCTATCTATCTATCTATCTATCTATCTATCTATCTCTATCTCTATCTCTATCTCTCTCTCATATACATATACAAAATCTCTCTCATGTATAGACCTATCTCCCTATGCTTGTATCACACACAAAACACTCTTTTGAAATGACCAAATCAAGTTAATAAACGTTTATAGTCACATAAATATTTTGTGGTGAGAACACTTAAAATCTACCCAATGTTTTTCAGAACTACATATATTGTGGTTAACTGGAGACACACTTTTGTATGACAGATTCCATTGAACTTGGAGGGAACACACAGGGAATTTCTAGAATGATAGCTTAAAAAGGGAGAAACTGTGACTACAGAGTCTGGCAGGTTGTAGATTGTGTTTTTTCAGGCAAAACAATACCCAAGCATAACAGCGTCTGCTCCCAGTACGTGCCATACTATTACTTATACAGTGAGTTCAACTCTGTGAAAGTCCCCATGTAAGTGAAGCCTTGTGGTATTTGTCTTCCTATGACTGGCTTATTTCATTTAACATGATGTCTTCCAGCTTCATCCATGAAGTCACAGTGACAAGTCCCCCCACCCCACCTTTTTTTTTAAATTGAGTAGTAATCTATCGTGATTTGGGGTTTTTCTTTATTCATTCATCAGATGATGGACACTTGTTTTTACACCCTGAGACTTTGAAATGAACATGGGAGTGAGATGCCTCTTCAATACACTGCTTCTAGTTCCTTTGGTTATATCTACAGGAGTGGGATTGTGGATCAAATGTGTTACCGAAGGCAGGAGCAGCCTAGCTGCCATTCACTGTACGCATGGTCCCTGGAATACAATGAGTGTCTGAAAAAATTTTTTTAATGAGACAGACATTTGCCTAGGTAGCAAAATTCACAGATAGTGAATTAAATCTATCAAATAAAAAAATTTCAAATGAACAAACACATGTTTGTATGAAGGAGCTAAGCTTATCAGGGAGACATGAACATATCTCAGGGAGATTAAATGACCTGCCTCTAAAGGACAAAATTAAGATCTGATTCTTGGCTTTCTGTGGATCATTACCACTTTATTACTAATGAGAACAACCCTAGACAATTCCTTTGGACCTAATTACGTCTTCATTATTTTATGGCATTTCATCCAAACCACCAGATCTATACACCCTCAACTTGAGCATTTTCCCAGCCAATAAGCTCTGAAAAAGCCCATCTATGTTACATTTAGGGAATACAGAAGGTTGCCTTGAATCTTGGGTGTGATCATTGTTTGAACATTGTTTATCTTTGTCTATTAGTAAAATACTTAGACATATTTGATGAAATATGTTTAAATATTAACCTTGGTTATTACGTAGTGGTGGACTTCTGGGTAACTTTTTTTTTCTTTCTACCTTTCAACATTTTTACAAATTCCATTAGTTTCGAATTGCATTTTATAATGGTGAGAAATCAGTCCAAGAAATTCTTGTGACTCTTGAGAGAGAGAATTGAATTAGGAAAGTAAGGAGACTAGAAATCCTAGAGTATTCAGAAATCTCTTGAGTTTCCACCATGTGGATGATTTAAAGGGAGGCTTTAAGGCTGTATGTATTAGAGCAGGCTCTGGTTCCAGATCCGTTCATTCTGAGCTGTTGAACACAAAATAGATAAAGGTGATCTGAAGTGTCGGGGGGCAGCAAGAGCAATTCATTTGCAATTGCAATTAATTCTGTCTGGTCTCTGAAGTTCCAATTGAAAATGTACTTGTAATAAAACTCCTGTGCCTCTTAATCCAGCTTTCCCACTAAAGCCTCCCTCCTTATCATGCATGCGTTTATGACAAAAAAATGGGTTGTCATGGAAATTTTAGTGTAAAAATTGAAACTCATAAGCAAGTCATTACTGAAGAGAAAGTAAAAACAGAAAATGAGTCTTTATTAAAGAGAAAGTTCTTTATATATATTTAAAACATTGGAAGTATGAATGGTAGATGGGCTTTACATGTGAACCGATTTTATACAGCAGGCAGTCATGGAAAAGGATCCACACAGATTTAATTTTGGGAAGTCAAATAATTTAAAGTATAACAAGGGGACTTAGAACTGATAGGAACTATGTAGGGATTCTGCTTCCACTGAATTAAACATTTATTAAGGCTCTACTACTTTATATTAAAAATTAATGTCTTCATAGATTGATTTTCTAAAAGTGGGCATATGGATATAATTTAACACGAGTTTTCAAATGATTTTTAGTTGCCATTAAAATCCAGATTGAACGGAACCAGATCTGGGAACCTCTGAGTCATAGCCGTGTACGCGACCGGAATCACAGCTCTCATATAGTTGTTGACGGGTATGTAAGTCTAAAACTGCACAAAGCTTGCCAACCGAGAAGATGCCGAAAGAGAGAGAGGGATTTGTTTTTCGTTTATGAAACAGATGCTTGCAAAAACCTGAGAGACTTATATAACAAATATTTGGCTTAAGAAAGAAAATTAGAAATACAAGTGAAACCTCTTGAGGATTCTCCCTGATGCTCACTTTCCCTTCTTCATCCAAGAGATGACCACAGCTGGAATCTGCTGCCAACCATTCATTTGCTTTTAAAAACTCAGTATGTGTGTGTGTTATGATTCCATAAATACTATGTCATGATACTTGCCTTTAACTGTTGTATAATTTGCCACCCCTAACCTATAGGTCTGTCACAAGACTTCAACTTACTTTTGGGGTGACTGTGGGTTGGTACTCATCTCCGCAATTCAGTTTCACATTCTTTACTCAGGCATCTACAATGTCAGCATCACACTCTTGCATAGGTGCCCCATGTGCAGTGAGCCACACAACAGCACTCAAGCATCCAAATGGATGGCGGGTAAACAAGTTATACCTCAGTTCCTTGGAGGAATAAGCCAGGTAGGGGAACATACTTGTCTTCTGTTACATACACCTCAGCTGCAGGCCGTGGCTGCCCTTTCCAAGCTCCCTCCCCCGATTTTGAATTTATTTCTTTCTTTCCCTTTGCTTCATGCTGTCTCTGTTATAATTAAAACACATGGAAAACATCACAGGTGTCTGCTGGCATGCATTTACAGATACGGTAGACGGCTTTTAAAAGATAAACGCTGTTGCAAAAATTGTCATTTGGTCTTGAAAAAAAACTTGCAAGACATTTCTGGAAATAAACACATTGTTCATCCTTGTAGATTTTGACGTTTGTTTGTTTGTTTGTTTGTTTGTTTGCTTATTTATGCTTCAGCCCACTTCATCATTTCCTCACAGGCTGTTCCAGCTTTAACTAGGGAGTGTCACTCTTATTTTAGAAGATACGGGGAGTTTCTAGAATGATAGCTTAAAATGGGGAAACCGTGAGTACAGGGTCTGGTGCATTGCAGATAGTGTTTTTCTCAGGCAAAACAACACCCAAGCATAATAGCATCTGTAAACAACAGAGAAGGATGGAGCAGCTTTTCAAACACACTGAAATGCGACGTTAGCTGCAATCGTTGGAAAGGACCTGGCTTCTTCTTAGCAAGTCAGCACATGGGCGTGGACAACATTCTCTCTGATCATCTCCATGTGTCTTAGAGCATCCATCCATTCAGGTCTACAGATCACTTTAAAAAAAAATCTATTCCTCAAGCAGATGATAGGTCGTCTGGTCTTAGCTTGAGGCTCAGCTATGGCTCACTTTCTCTTGACTTACAAATTTCCCTGAGCCCTGGATTAGGGGCAAAAGTAGGAACTACCCAATTTGCACTAAGGAGCTCAGACTCTCCAGGCAGGATTTAAATCCTGGCTGCAACTGTGAATGGCCCTGGTCACTGAGCAGGTGACATAACTGCTTTAGACTTCTGTTTCCTTTGCTGTAACACGGGGTCAGTAAGCCATGTGCATTGTGGTTGTACTTTGTGTGAAGACAGAGGAACATAATTCATATACAGTAACAACTAACACAGCATGGCAATGGTCCAGAAAGGGTAGGCAACAATGGGATTGATAATGGTGATGGAGGTCTTGGTGACATCTTGGACTCCCTCTTTCTTATAGCTCCATATGTCACTTTGCCTGGATCGCAAGCATCTCTCCATCCGGCCATTCATTTAGCAAATATTATAGGCCTCTGTGGAGCACCAGACATTGTTCTATGGTTCTTTAAAAAGTGTATGAAAGTATATTCGTTAATATTTATTAAAAAAAAGTGAGTGTCAAACCAGTAAAATCTTAATAGTGAAGGATGAAAGATAACCATATTGCATTTAGGGAAATTAACAAGAGGGTGAAGTGAATGGCCCTACTTGCTTACCATAGTATGTGTTATGTGTTAAATGCGTAGCTAATATGCTGGCTTTTCTTAGCCCTTGGATGCCAACCTTTATGTAATGTTAAACTTCCTGTATTGAGAAATGTAAACCTGCTCTTTATCACAGCAGAGACAATCATGAATCTCCATCCTCCACCAAAGGACATGGAATAGCCTTCACCATCCAAATGGCTTCTCTGCTGGAGCCAAATTTCATGGGAGGGTGTACTCATCATGTAGAGCCTTTCCCTCTCCGCTCACTGGTCATTTCTCCTTTCATTGTGGCATGGTTCCCTGTTGATTTTCTTGCCTTTCATGGAGTTTCTCTATTAGATCTTTTATGTGTACCTTTCTTGGTAGCCAAGCTGTCACTCACTCTGTTCTTTGCTTTTACTCTCCCCTGGTCTTCTAGTTAGGAACTTGTCTCTCCTCTCCTGATCCACCTCTAACAGTTTTCTACCGTTTAGTGATTCAGCTGCAAGTTTTTATTCTAGTTCATCTTAGAGTGAACATCCTTTTGCATCAAAACTCGACACACTCCATATAGGTAGTAGTCAGGTCCTTCACAAATGCACCATAGGCATTCTCATACCTCTGTTCTCCCCCAGTGTTCCTACTGCTAGCAAAATTATAGTAAAGTTTCAAATGCCCATTTTTTCTTATCTTTAACTTCCTTGCTAAAAGCTTTGTTTCCATTATATAATGTCATAGGCCAGTCTGAGTTCAGTTGTTCCCAAACGTTGGAACCTTATGTGTGTGTAGAATTTGAAACTTGAGTACAAACATAAATTTGCACATTAATTTTATTTAGTGATTAGTTTATTTTCATGAGTATCCATTCATGTGTCAGAGCTCGGGAAGGGTTAGGGAATGGCATTGTTAGATGCTAGATGAACAGTGAAAATGTCCGGTGCTCTTCCAGTTTATGAGGCAAATGACACTCCATGGTCTCCCACTTCGTCGGGCCTGAGCTAAGCACCTAAACTATTTCACTTACTTTACTACATAACAGCAGTCTTATGAGATAGACACTAATATCTCCACTCTAAAGATGAAGGTGCAAAAGCTGAAGAATCGAAGCTAACTCTTTAAAGGTACAAAGCAAGCAGGAGGTGAAGTTGCTACCCAGACCCAGGTCCCCAGAATTCCAAAGCTGGTGCGATAAAGTTCCGTGCTGAGATGTCCTTCAGAAGCATATAACATGCAAGATCGAAATTTTTTTCCCAAGCCAAATAAACTTCTCAAGTTCAACATAACAGAAAATATTAGTATTTATGAGATTAAAAAAATTAGAAATTTCATTCAAACAAACAAAAAATCAGTAACAATTAAATCCCCCTTAGAGTTATCCTGTAAAGGGTGTTCAGGGAATAATTGACACCACCCAGTTGAAAAGGCTTCCTACTGACACGATACAACCATTTGCAAGATCAAAAAGTCTCTCAAGATTGAATATAGCAGGCAGGGAGACATCAAAGGGAACCTGAGGAAAAAACACAAAAGTTATGTGAGAAGCATTGTTTCAAACCACTGACTGAAGTAAGCTTCGTACAACAGTGTTATAGAAAGTGGGGTAAATACACATATTTATGATAAGGCTCGAAGCTTCTCCACGTTGGTGATATGCCATTTTATATTGTACTGTGTGATATATATTTATCACATACTTCTAAAAGCGAGGGCTATTTGCGTTGACATTATTCTTGCACAGGACTTTTGGACATGTCCTTCATAAGGACTGATTGACCCACTGAAAAAAATCTCTCATTCTTCCTTTGAGCCTGAGTCCTGCCACAGGCACGAGGAAAGTGTGAAAACACTAGGTTCGAGATCACTCTATCTTCAAGAGGCTCCAAGTTTCTATGATCAAGAGCTGGTGCAACCAAAGTCACCCTAAGCAGACTAAAGCTTCTGTGGTCACAGCACTGATTATAGGAGAAAGAAGAAAATAGTTGCTAGGAGATGAATGTATCCTGGAACCTACTGCATGAGGGTCTATATTAAATATTTGGGGTAATGAATACAAATAACATGAATAATGGCCACAGTGAAGTCAGTGTTGAGGGTTTGAATCCTGGTAAGACATAAGAAGACAAGTTTTATTCATTTTTGAGTACTTATTAAATTCATTCATCTATTTAGTTCCAAGAAAGTGTGATGAACCTAAAGGTGGAAGACGATGTTTGCTTTTTCTTTACTTCATTAAAAAATTTAAAAGTATTCTAGTGGTTTCTAGAACTTCAGACAATAAAACAATTTATTATTGTGATAAATACCACGATAAAAAACAACTTGGGGTGGAAGAGGCTTCTTTGGCTTACACATCTCTATCAAGGAAGTTAAGGCAGGAACTCAAACAGGATAGGAACCTGGGGCTGAGGACTAAAGCAGAGCCATGAAGGAATGATGCTCACTGGCTTGTTCAGTTTGCTTTCTTATACAATCAAAGACCACTGCCCAAGGATGGCACTGCCCATGGTGGTCTGGGCTCTTCCAGATTTACATCAGTCAAGAAAATGCCCCACGGAGTTGCCTACAGGCAAATCTAATGGGGGTGTTTTCTCAATTGAGGTTCCCTCTTCTTACATGACTCTATCTTGTGTCAAATTCACACACACACACACACACACACACACACACACACACACACACACACACACACACACAGCTTCCTTAATCATTATGCAATCAATATTCTAGCTTGAGAAAAATTTTCTGACTGGATTTGGGGGTTTGAATGCTTGGTCATTAGGGAGTGGCACTCCTTGAGAGAGATTAGGAGGTGTGGCCTTGTTGAGGTAGCTGTGATCTTATTGGAGGAAGTGTGTCACTGGGGGTAGGCTTTGGGATTTCAAAAGTTCAAGCCAGGCCCAGTGTCCTCTCTCTTCCTGCTGCTTTCAGATTGAGATGTAGAACTCTCAGCTACCTCTCCAGCACCCCGTCTGCCTGTGTGCCGCCATGTTTCCCGCCATGATGACAGTGGACTAAACAAGCTAGCCCCAATTAAATTCTTTCTTTTTTATAAGAGTTGCCATGATCATGGTGTCTCTTCATAGCAACAGAACACTACAATAGAAATGAATTTCTTTTTAAGTAGACATTGAATTTCCTTTTAAATAATGACATTTCCAGTATATGCCTATTCAATTATTATGCACATGTGTGTTAATGTATGTACAAGTGCACATGTGAGTATGTCACACATGTGGAGACATAGAGAGGTCGGTCTTTAGTATCATTCCTGTGGAACCATCCACCTTGTTTTTTGAGATGGGTTCTCTCATTGGTGTGGGGCTCATGAATTAGGCTGGGCTTCCTGTCAGCAAGCCCAGGCATCTGCCTATCTCTGCCTCCCCAGTGCTGAAAATACAGATCTGTGCCACCGTGCCCAGCATTGCCCCACATGGGTTCTGGGAATTGAACTCTGACCCTTACGCTTGCCTTTACTGGCAAAGATATCTATCCCCAGTCCTTGTGCCCAATTTAATAATCCTTACAGATGACCTTCAAAGTAGAATATGAAGAAATACTAATTAGCATTAAGATATTTGTGCTGCCTTTTGTTAATATCTCTCCTTTATTATCAACTCCTTTTCAGGTTAAATATGGGAATAGTTTTTAAAAACAAAGTGGCCACATTAGTTTAACATTACAGTTACCTTGGTGGCCAAATACAGATACTATACTTTGACTTCTGTCCCTTGTCACTGAAACTCTGAGAACAAGGGGCCATGTGTCACAGGGGGAGGGATAATTGCTGAGTTTATTTATGGGGGCCACAGGTGACACCTTCATGTCACAAGGAAAGGATGGAAGCAGCTGTCACCCCGGAGTCCTCAGACCTCATTTGTGATCAGGAGGAACAAATTACTCTAAAGTGACAGATTTCTTTTTGGTGTCCACTCCCCACCATTCCAGCCACAAGGGGAGTTTTGAGCCTTTCGGTATACAGTCAAGAACTACTTCAAATTCTGCTTCTTGGTATCATGCTAAGACATATTGTTCCGTATTTCCCTACTGCTGAATAAAATGGTTAAGGTAAACTTCTGACTGAGCTATTAACATGTAAAGTACATGGTGTGTTATTGGTGAAATTATTAAGGCCACTCCATGTAGTTAAAAGGGAGGTTTATTTTGTGGGGTAACTTACAAGTGAAGGGATAGGTTGCAGGGTCTGGGAAAGGTGTAGCGCAGTCCGGCGGTGTTCTCTGGAGAACTCTGCTCAGTCTACCTCCAGCGTCCTGGGTCCAGGAACCAAGAGGGCCAGCCCATCTGGATGTTGGGTTTTCAGGGTCCTTGCTTGGCCCTGCCTTGTAGGCGTAACAATTACTGAAGCCTAAATGGGGGTTGGAACTTCCAGATCAAAGCTGGAATGGCTACCCACTACAGTATGTGTGTGTGTGTGTGTGTGTGTGTGTGTGTGTGTGTGTGTGTGTGTGAATATGTGGATGCAACCATTGTCTAGACTAACAAACAGATATACACATAAGCCAGGTGTGGTGATACACACCTAAAATCCCTGAAGTTGGGAGGTGAAAGTAGGAGGATCAATAATTCAAGGTCAACCTGATGTAGTCCAAGACTACATAGTGAGTTCAAGGCCAGCTTGGTTCACAAGATACCCTGTCTCATATATATACATATACATATGTATCATTTATATATTATATATGTAAATATAATATATTCATATCATATATCTATTTATGTATATATATAAATAGACATACCAATGACAATGAGGTTTGCTGGGTCATTAGATATGCCCATATTTTACTATAAGCACTTCTAACAAACTGCTTTTGAATTTTACTTTCTAAGTCACATATGAGCTTTTCAGGTACTCCATATATTCACATACGTTGAAATTTCTATTTGAGATTTCAGTCATCCTGGTGAGTTTCGTAGGTGCCCAAAGGCCTCTCTCTGTTCTTACTGCCATGTCCCTGACAACTGGTAACGCCCCACCTTGAAACCCTGCAGGCCCCCTTGTGAAAGCGCATGGCTTTGCTCGGCTTGTACTGAGCAGCAGATTTCTCCTTGATTTTTACAGGAATTTTAATGCAGTCTAAAAACCCATCCTTATTAGGCATATATGAATATTACCCTCCACTTCTAGGGTTTGCATTTACTCACTTAATGACATCCTAATTGAATAGCCCAGTTTTCATTCTCTGTCTTACGAACAGTACTTTTAAAAATGTGGGCTCTATTTATAAAGTTTTGTTCTCTCAAAATCATGTCAATAATTCTACCTCCTGCCCACTTTCTGAGGCAGGGTTTCCTGTATCCCAGGCTGTCCTTGAGCTTAGATAGTTGTGGATGACCTTGAACTTCTGATTCTCCTACCTCCACCCAACCAGAGCTGGGATTACAGGCATGTATCAGCACACTTGGTGTATATGGTGCTGGAGCTGGGACCCAGGGCTTTCACGCATGGTAAGCAAGTACTCTACCAACTGAGCTACATCCCCATCCCAATGTAGCTTGGCACGTGGCTTACTGTAATGCCAACCCTTGAGAGGCTGAGGCAGGAGAACTGCTCCCAAATTCAAGGCCAGTATTGGTTATAGAATGAGACCATGTCTCAAAATAAAGCAACAAAAGGAGGGTATATTATTTTTAAAAATAGCTATGATTTTTCTCAATCTGGTTTTTAAATAGCTACTCCATAACATCTTCTTGTGCTCTCGGGTACCATGTCAATCATCTTCTCCTTGGCTCCCTCAGGTACAATGTCAGTTACCTTTTCTTTGATTCTAAATGTTCAACACTGAAGGAAGCAGATGGGAAAAATTCCCCTCATGCTTCTTCTGGTACTGTAATTTTGAATTAAGTTTGGAGATATGGGTGATGGAATGGCTTCCTTTCAAAAAACCTTAAAAATACAGCACAAGACCCACAGGGAAAAGATTTTAATAATCCCAAAGTAAGAAAGAAACTTCATATCTCACATGTAAGATTCTCTACCACATTTCCTTCCTGTTAATATATCACCCCTCTTTGAAGTTACTGATTGATTGGGATTTTTTCTAAACTGGGGAAAACATGCATCTTGGAAGATGGATGTGATACTGTGACACTAGCTTACTTAGGAATCAATATTGTGAATGACAGGTGGCCATCTAATGAAAGTTCTGGATGAGAAATAACTAGATATGTTTGGTTTTCTGCTTCCTAATTTAAGTACATCTCATGCCAGCAACTTGGGTACCATTCCTCCCATCCTGACGGAGACAGCACACACTTCTTCTAAGGGTGCCATTCCTCCCATCCTGACAGAGACAGCACCCACTTCCTCAAAGCAGACAGAGCCTTCGTACAATTTCCCGCATCCGTGGGAAATCCCACACTTTTCTGAGAATGAAATTATCTTTTTATCACTCTAATTTTTGTGTTAATCAAACTTTAAATATGACAGAAAAGTATTTTTAATATAATAGGGGATCAAACAGTCATACTGGCAGGATGGTAGAAATCTTTTAATATTAAACTTTAATGAAATAATGTTATTGCAAGAGGAATTTTGGATAGAACAAGAAAACTGGATATTAAAAATCAAGGTGTGGAGTAAAACATGTGCAGGGAGTTGACTCAAATGGTGTATTGTCTAAGAACAGAAGAATGGATTTTTCTTCAACCATGTTCATCACCATCACTGTGCTACACCTTCACCCCATGAACAGTTATTGATTTAAACAAGCAGGCTTATATAATGGAACTCCAACAAAACCATGTCTGAGGTTTCTTCACGGGGAAGCATGAGGCAGTATGAAGACGGAAACTTTAGAGGACATAGACACTCCCCCATCCTTTCTCTGAGACCTTGTCCTGTGTGTACACCTCTCTATCTCTGTTTCAGGGTCATTGTGTCCTTTATAACATACTAATAGTCATTACATGAGTGCTATCAATTTGCTTCTATTAATTATTAAGGTTGGAAGCAACTTGTAAGTCTGCAACTGGCTTGAAAGAAGTATGAATGGAGTGGGCACCCTGTTTGCAGCTGGCAGAGGTGAAGGCAGACTCATGGGATGGGGCCCTTAGCTTGTTGATTCCCTACTAATCCTGAGTTAACTCTTGGCTACTCAATTGGTATTGGAAAATTATAGAACCATTTGGTGTTGGGGGAAAAATATACAGCAAGCTCAGTACTTGCATCATCCTTGGATATATAAGGGTTTCTGGGTCACAGTGGATTTCATTAAACATTGATTCAAAAACCAAAACCAAACCAAAAATCCATATAACAGTCAAGCCTAAGTATTATGCAAAGTAAAGCTCCATTTTATTTTGTTTTGTTTTTTTGTTTGTTTTTTGTTTTTATTTTTGTCAACTTGAAACAAGGTACAATTATCTGGGAAGAGGGAATTTCAGTTGAGAGATGCCTCCATCAGATTGCCTGTAAGCAAGTCTATGGGGAAATCACCTTGATGTGATTATGTTGGAAGGCCCAGCTCACTTGGGTTGTATAGGAAAGCAATCTGAGTAAGCCATAAGGAGCAATCCAGTAAGCAACATTCCTCGTGGCCTCTGCTTCAGTTCCTTCCTTAGGTTCCTGCCTTGGGTTACTGCCTTGGGTTCTTGCCTTGGGTTCCCGCTCTGACTTCCCTCAGTAACGGACTATAATAAGCCCTTTACTCTCCCAAACTTCTTTTGTTCATGGTGTTTATCACAGTAATAGAATAAAAAAAAAACTAGACCATCAACTAATAAATATCTTTGTTGCAACCTTTTCCCTCCAGGGCACCCCTTCTGTGTGCACTGCCCTTTAAACCCACTCTGGGCTCAGACAAGACAGTCTAGTTGATGGAAAGTCAGAGAATTGATGGTGTTTTCTAATTACAAGGACATGCTTTCAAAAGTTTTTTTTTGGTGTGTGTGTGTGTGTGTGTGTGTGTGTGTGTGTGTACATGCAATCATCCATGTGCATGTATACACAACACAGCATATAAATGGAGACAAGAGCACAACTTTGGGGAGTTGATTCTCTCCCTCTGCCATGTGAATTCCTGGCTCTGAACTCCAGTCATCAGGCTTGTGGGACAAGGCCTTTTACCCACCGAGCCACGTATTTTTTATAGAGAATTGTTTGAGAAACCAATCCTTCAAGACCAAAAGAGACCCCGAAGGAAACAATGCAAGTTGAGGCTGCATTTCCCAAGGCATGTTCTGACTGCTCAAGACTCCAAGACTTAGAGAAAAGAATCTTTGAAGTTGCTCTCTTTTATCAGAAAGATATGCTTTTCAACATAGAAAGAAATAATAGAAGGTCTGAAAACAGAGAAAAATCTCCTTTAAAATATCAAAAGCTCTAAAGTACAACAGGAAGCATGAGTTCAACAACCAACAATCTATCAGGACACTACAGAGGACAACCAGGGCACATGGGACAGAACACAAGACAGCCGTGCACATAGGAGAGCACCCAGGGCACATAGAAGAGCACACAGGACAGTACACAGAACAGCACACGGGACAGAACACAGGACAGCACACAAGGCACCCAAGACATACAAAGTACACAGGACAGCACACACAGCACATGGGACAGAACACAGGACAGCACACAAGGCACCCAGGACATACAAAGTACACAGGACAGCACACGAGGCACCCAGGACATACAAAGTACACAGGACAGCACACAGGGTACACGGGACAGCACACAAGGCACACAGGACAGCATTACAAGGCACACAGACAGCACACAGGACACACCTGCTGGATTGGATGTGAGTTCAAGAGCCGGTGGTTCTTAAAGCGAAGTGCTGGAGGGCGGAGTCAGAGGGAAGTTGCTTAGACATAGAAGTTGAGAAGAAAGCCCTGTTCTGTTGTTCCATACCACCCCACCTCACCACAGGACAAAAGACAACAGGGCCAGTGGATCATGGACTCGACTTTCAAAATCTTAAAGCCAGAGTAATCATTTTGTTTTTATAAAACAGTTACCTCAGATATTTCCTATAGTGCTAGAAGCTGACTCATACTCTTAGGAAGCAGATTCTGAGATGGAATTTAGCTTCCAGAAGTTCACTAGCTTTGGGAAATGACCACGAGATTAAGTCACAGAGAAAATGAAGGAAGTGGGACTGGGCAGGAGAGGTTGGGCTAAAATGCAGTCACAGCCAAACCCCAAGCCAGTCTCATGGGGATCTTTGAACACGGAATGGCCCTTGAGCATTACCTTGAATGTGGTAGAGGGTACCAAGTCTTTGTACTACAATATCGACCCATAATTGGACACTGGTTTCTGCAAAAGAAGAAGTTGTGAATGTTGGGGATTAGAGAAACAGCCCAGTCAGTAAACTGCCTGCTGGCCAAGTACGAAGACCTCATTTTAAATCCCAAGCAAACACATTAAACACACACACACACAAACACACACACACAAAAAAAAAAAACTGGGTGCAGAAGCATATGTCTGTCACCCCAGTCCAGGGAGCTTGGAACATGTGAATCCCTGGAGCTCACTTGCTAGCCAGCCTACCCAATGGATGAGCTCCAGGTTCAGTTAAAGATTCTGTCTCAAAAAACATAAAGCGGTGAGAAATCAAGGCCTTCCGGCATCCACGTTCATGAGTATATACTTGTGCCAGCACACATACATGTTGTATGACCATACCACACACACACACACACACACACACACACACACACAGTGGCAATGGCAATATGGCAGAATGCATGGAGGCATGCAACCGATATAACTTTAATACTTATGCTAAATTTCAAGATGCTTCTCTTTGGGGTCGTGATAAAAACATGTACGTCTAATGCATCGCTCTGATTAATCATTCTATTTGATTACCCTAAGAATATTTCCCCTCTAGAATATTAGGAGAATTAACAATTAAAGAGTAGGAAGAAGAATCAGAACTAATATCTCCCCTTAAGTAATATCTTCCTGAAGGCTTAAGTAGGGAAAAAAATGCAATTTCACTTGAATCCTAAATCTGTCAGCTTTTCCTGGGGAGACATGAGCAAACAACCGTTCACTCTAGAGAGGGCACCGATGATAGATCAAAGCAAAAGATTCCACCCACGTACAGTTTGGTGGACCAATGGGGAACTGACTTGGCTTATTTTAGAAGCATGAGTGAGGGGCTACCTAGAGGCGTGTGGGAGACCCTCCAACACCTGCACCGTTACCAAGTCCCACCCCATAATGGAGGGTAATGTCCTGTTAAACTTCAACTTCCTACATGCCCCTGCATCACCCAAGATGGTTTTCAGAGCGGGATGGGACAGAGGGAATATTGGATGGATTTCCAGGTAAGGGTCTGGTGACCTCCAATCCTCCTTGTGCTATATAGCGTCAGCAGTTCCATCGCCTTTATCATGAACTTATCTATCGCCATATTGTTTTTGTTTATTTGGTTGGCCACTGGGCCAGGGTTATCACTGCTCCGAGATGGTAGCGAGGTGATCATGCTATTCCCAGAGGAAAAGGCCTACCACAATGGTTTAACTGGGAAATTCCCTTGGAATCTTCCACAAATGTCTGAGTCCATGGGGGGAGCAGGAGAATGAAACTGGATGGGAATGGGTGATGTTGCACAGGCCAGGGGCAGTCCCTAGGCATGGCAGAGGGGTGCTCACAGGAAAACTAGGTGCTAGGGGAGAAGCAGTTTTGAGCACAGTGCTAAGAGACATATTCTGACCAGCAATCAGCTGGACATGGAGCCTGACTTGGATACCTGCTGGCTGAGGGACCGTGGGTGAGCCACTTAAAATCTTTGCTCCTCAACTTCTCCCCTAGAAACAGCAACACTCATAACACCTACGATAAGTACGAACAAGATCTGAAAGTCCGATGCTTAGCTTCAAATGTGTTTGTGTATTTGTTCCCTGTCACTGAAGCCACACACTCATGCAAATGTAGTGATTTTGTGACAGATTTGCTGAAGTCCTGGGGTCAGAAGCCTGGAATCAGCTTAACTGCATCACGTCATGATGATATCATCTGGAATGGTTGCTTCGGGAGCTTCGAACGGGAGAGGTCATTTCTACACCTCGGCTTGTGGTTTCTTTCTCCATCTTAAAACTAGGCTCATTGCTTTCCCTGCCCACCCCGTCATCACTCTGCCTCTGTGTCTCCTCCGTGGTCAGATCCCTCCAGAGCAAGCACCCAATGACAAGGACACCGATGACAGCCTTCTGGGGTCACCTGTATAAACGCCTCCTCATTTTATCCTAAACTCAATCACATTCACAAATTTTCTTTGTCATGCAAGGCAACGATATTTCTCCGTCATGTATGTGGTCGAGTGAGATGACTTAGATACCGTGTTTATCACAGCTGCTCTGTGGAGGCTGATATTATCTTACTGTATTGTTCTTATTTAAAAATTCATGACATTTCTACAACAGCCTCCTGTGACAAGAAGTTATTGGTGTTCACTAAAATACATTGGTGTGTCTTTACAGTGCTCCCTGGTATACCCTTGCGAACTGGGTTGAGGCAGTAGGATGTGAGCAGAAATTATGACAGCCACCCAGGATGGCTTTTGGAATTTACTACCTAGACACTTTTCAGAGGAAAGGAAGGGCCTATGATCAGTCACTCCCAATGGGTCTGTGTTATCTGTGACTGCCAGCACATTAGGATATGTAGTCAACCTTCAAAAAAAAAGTCTTGAAATCCTGAAGGCTTCTCTTCTCTGACAACGCTCTCCTTGAAGAACGTTGCAGATGTCACAGACATAAAGCCAAGTACCCAATGTTTACTAGATGTGAGGCAAATATATCTTCTTTGGCACACGGAGACGGCTCACCGTAAAGTACTTGCCATACAAGTATGAGGACCTGAGTTCAAATCCCCAGAACCCGTGTAAAGATAGATGCAGTTGCACAAACCTGTGATCCTAGCACTCCTCCTCTGGTAAGATGGGAGGCAGAGACAGGAGAATCCCTGGAAGCTTACAGAGCAGCTAGCCTGGCACACCTAGCGATCAGCAAGGTAGAAGGTGGTGAGCCATGCCACACTGCACAATGCACCTGCACATACATACACAAACACACACACACACACACACACACACACACACACACACACACATCATTACCGCCGCTGAGCGTTGGGGCTTATTTGTTAGCATGGCACAGCCTGCCCGAACCTGACTGAAATGTCTGCTCTGACAAGCCTGCCTTCCCTCACTAAATTTCCATCACCGCCGTGAGAGTTTAACTTCACTTAAAGGTCAGAGCTTTGAATCTCTTGAATCTCGACAGCTGAGTTAGCTGCTCAGTACCATATAGCTGGGTACCCTCCCAAGGGTCTCCATGGGGTCTGCCTGCATGCTTTCAACCAGGGACACAGAAATAAAAACTCCACAGTTATAACAATAGTCAATGCCTTCTTTTTTTTTTCCCCCCCTCCCAAGGGAGCTCTCTGAGCTTAACTTCTGGCAACTAGAAACTAGAGGCTTTTTTTTTTTTTTTTTTTTTTTTTTAGACGCAAAGGCTTTGTAAAGAACCGAAGTTCACACTTCATGTTGGGAACTGTGTTGCCTTGAATCAAAGCATGCTGGGTTTTGTTACTTGGCAGCTACCAGTGTAGTAGTGAATGGAAGAGCAGACCTTATGTGCGCAGTGTGGAGGGAAAGCCGCTCACGCTGCCTCTGTTCTCCCTGGTGCACACCATGAACAGGTGCATACCCTTCTTAGACAGCCACCGGCAGCGACCGGAAGTTTCTCCTAGAAAAAGGCCACCAGTCTGCGGTTCACAAAGACACTTTACACCATTGTTTATGTTAGTGTTTTGAATCCCAACAATGATCCTTTGCGGATTAATAAGGGGATGTGGGAGAAGGGGAGGGCAGGGAAAGAGACGGGAAGGAGAGAAGAGAGAGAGGAGAGGGTAGAGTAGGTGGTGTGGGAGGACACCTCTCTGGTGCTGAGCAGTTAGCATCCACCCTGCATCAGACACCGAGCACTGAGGGAACAAGAATTCGGTGCCCAGACATCGAATGTGTATTTTGTTTAAGGGAAGGGTAGATTCATGACTATCTGTGCAATTATGGCCAATGGGAAGAAGGCCAGTGCCAAGAGGCTACACAGTGCCTCAGTCCCTTTACGGAACGTCCTTGAAAGGAAAACATGAACAGAAATAGAAAAAAGACCAGGGGTTGCTAGTGGTGGGGAAGACAGACTAGACGTAGGGCTCCACGTAGGGCTCCACGTAGGGCTCCACGAGGGTGAAGGTGCTCGTGACCACAGAGGGCTTTGTGCTTTGAGTGTGTCAGTGTCCCCACACTGGTTATGATGGCGGACTTTCATTGTGTAGGGTTTTACCACAGAAGGAAACACAGAAGGGTTGCATTGAAACTCTCTGTGTTCTCATCTGTCCCTACCCCTCTCTTTTCTTTCAGTTTTGGGGATCTCACAAGTGCTATGCTGGTGCTCTACATGGAGCTGCAGGCCTGTATAATTCTCCAACCGATTTTTTATTTCAAAATTTCACTGGTTTTTATGTGTATGAGTGTTTTGCCCGAATGCATGTCCTGTCTATGCGCCATGTGTATGCAGTGCCCGTGGAGAACAGAAGAGCGTGTCGGATCCCCTGGATCTAGAGTTACAGATGGTTCTGCGTCACCATGTTAGTGCCAGGAACTGAACCCAGGTCCTCCGGAAGAGCAGTCAGTGCTCTTAATCATTAAGTCATATCTCCAACCTCTGTGTTATTTCTTAAAACTGTATGACTCCACAGTTAATTTTAAAAGAACGGGTGGAAATAACTAATGATAAATTAAAAAACACCCCTATTAATGGACCGTTTGCTGTTTGAAAATCACCAAACCTTCAGATGGGCTGAACGCCACTGCTGAGGGGAAATGCAAATGGTCAAATAAGTCAGGTCGCTAAGGCTGGGGAAAAAAATAATAGAGATGACCAGAAAATACTGAATGCCTCCACCCTGAACACAGGGTTGGCCTGGCATTGTGTTAAACAGTGGTCCTGATGTGACCAATAGCTAACGGCCACCGATCCTCACAAGAGAATGAATGCCAGACAAACCGAGTTGCTTTCTCATGTTCACACCCATAGCAGCCTACCTAGGAATCAAACCTTCTACTTTTTTACTAGGATACTTTGCTTCTGAGACCCTCACCAGAACCTAATCCACCCCAGCTCTTTAAGGACTTTTCTACAAGGGCAGAACCACAACACAGGTCAAGGGCTCTTCCCAACAAGCTGTGTTACCCCGAATAGTTGAGAAGATAGTATGTGGGTACCAGCTGCCTGTAATGTTAAGCAGAGTAACTTCCAGAACCTGGACTGGCTATTGGCCAAAGAAGGAAAATAGGTAAGTTGATGCCTGCCCTTTCTTTGTATATTTACCTAAATTTACAAAATATTTGTGAAAAGAATTTTTAAAATTTTGCCAATTTATTCATCTGTATTGGGTGGGGAGAGACAAGCGTTCACCTAAAGTGAAAATATTGTTACACTGTTAGACCTGTAACAGAGAAAAGACCTTACTTCATAGCTCAGGCTGGCCTCAAACTCACTGAGCAATACAGGCTGGTTTCAAACTCAGCAATCCTCCTGTGCCTCTCAGATGTAAGGAATATAATCACACACCACGGCACCCAGCTCAAGGTCTAGTTTTAAAAAAAATACTTTACTTCCATTGAAATTTTTTATTTGTGAGTGTGTGTGTGTGTGTGTGTGTGTGTGGTGTGCATATGGTATGCTTAAATGGTCTGTATATGTGTGAATGTTCTATGTGTGTGTGGTGTGTATGTGTAGTATGTGTGGTGTGTGTGTGTATGTGGTGTGTGGTATGTGTATATGATGTGTGTGAGTGGGCTGTGTGTGTGTGTGGTGTGTAGTGTGGTGTGTGTGTGTGTGTACGTGTGTGTGTGTGTGTAGTGTGTGTGTGTGTGTGTAGTGTGTGTGTGTGTGTAGTGTGTGTGTGTGTGTGTGTAGTGTGTGTGTGTATGTATGTATACCATGTGTGTAAGGTACCTGCAGAGGCCAGAAGAGGTCATCAGATCCCCTGGAGCTGAAGTCAGAGGGAGCTATGAGAAGATGGACATGGTTCTAGGAACCAAACTCCAGTCCTCTGAAGAGCAAGCAGCGTGCTCCCAACCACTGAGCCATCCCTCCAGCTCCGAGGTCCAGGAAGAATCCTTTAGCAAACCGAATGAAGGAAATGAAACTCATCATTTCACTCGGCATTTTCCAAAACAGCGAGAAATGAGGTTGGCTAATGACTCCCCTGTCTCTAACGTCCCTTGAAGCTGTACAAAGCGACTAACTGTCCCCTTGAGACTGATCTGCAGTTTCAGTAATGAAGCCAGGCTTGATTTATGGAGAACGGCACACGTTCCGTTACTTTGATGGTAAACACATATTTTCCTGTTCATGATGACACGCTGGTTCAAATTGCACCCAAGTCTCATCCCACCCTCAAGCTACACATTCACAAAGTGGTCATTGGTACCCTGAGCATAGGAAGCACAAAGGCTCTCAGTTCCTCCATGGGGGAAAAAAAGAGTGTATTTCACCTTGACACTAGTGCTGGCAAATCTTGGAGAGATGAGCATTTTTGAAATGCTATCAACAGCATAGCCTTTTCTTAGCATTTGAAGAGCGCATTAATAGCCTGGCCTTTTTTTAAGGGCTTTCTTTTTCCCTTACCCAAATTTGACAGTCAGACGTGAACAGTGAGACGATGGAATCAAAGTCAGTGTGGTGTTTTTTAAAAGCAGTGTGGAATTGATGTCATCTGGCATTGTCTTGAAAAGAATATAAGAATATTAAGTGGATGCCTCATGATCTTACACACAAAGGGTACTCTTCACTTGAGGACAGAATGATGATGTCTCAAAGAAGGAAGATGGAATTCTAGATGCCCATAAAATCTATTCAGACAGCTCGTGGCTGCGCCAACAGAAATTAAGTAAAAGAAAGGGAAAAAGAAGAGTGTGAGAAGGAAGATCTGCAGTTATCAGCACTCCCCCCATTGTGTTAACAGAATTAATTGATAATACTCGGTAATTACCTGCTATGGACAGTGTAGAGCTTTGTGCGAGAAGCGGGGTGTATGGTTCATAGTGCGGTTGCTACACTTCTGAGGGTTTGTTACAGAGCCACTGGCAGACAACAAGGAGCAGCCTCTGTGCTGGAAGATGAAGTACAGAAACTGGGCACATTGTTAGCTACAGCTTCCAGCCCACACACTCTTCTGACAAACGTTCTTCCAACCAAGGGGTGAGGGCTGTGTCCAGACTTGTATGTGGGTTCGTTGGTGGTCACTGGAGGGGAGTCATTGTGGACTGATCCAAACTGGAGCTTAAACAGCAATAGAGTTTTTGCTTGGACATCTTCGGAGGCCTAGTCTTGAACCCGAGGCCATCAGGCCCAGCCAACCACTGAGAGGTCTGGTGTTATGGGCCATGGAACATCTGGGCAGGGCTGGCTTCAGGATAACCGTAATGGTTAATAGGAACCTTTACAGCTGGCTTGTTTGGGGTGTGACATTTGTCAGCTCTGTGACTTTGAACAGACCTTTTTGTTTTACCTTAAAATGTCTCATTTTGTAGCCTAGGTTGGCTTAAAATTCACTGTGTAGACCAGGCTGGCCAAGAACTTACTATATAGTCCCAACTGGCTGCAGATTCATGGCAATCCTCCTGTCTCAGCCTCCCAAACACTGGGCAGTCCTTTGAAGCAGTTTCTGACTGCGCTCTCCTGTGACTTCATGCAAAACAGTCACTCATTCAAAAATCCTCGACCACCATATTTTCCTTTTGAAAGCACCAACCCCATCCATCCTTTCTCAACAGTCAGCCCAGTCCTGGCCAGGACTCTGTGTGCTCTCTGCTTGCCCTAGAGTGCCCAGCTCAGTGCCTTACACTCAGCTCCATGAAACGTTTTAAATGGAGCTGACCTTTCCCCCGCTACAACTTCATTTCTCTTTGCATTTGGGAATTGGAAGATTTGGCTCGCATTTCCATCTTCATAGCAAAACTGCAAATCATGACCTCACCACTGAACCTCCTACAGAGGTATATACAAACACGCTTATATTTTGCCTGCTCTTTCCAGCCAGGAAAATGTTCTGTGAGTGACCTGTGGCCATGTTTGTGTTTTGCTAAGGCTACTTTATTACTGTGCAATCGTTTCTCAAAGCGATAACATCTTTTAACAATGGACCACTAAGTTTCATGGAAGGAACTGGTGAGCTTCAGAAAAAGGATGTCCCAAGAAGTTCATCACCTCCAGAGTTAGAGGAATGGGGCTAATGGTGCTGAGGCTGGCTGCCTCACCGAGTAGACTGTAGGCACTCTTCAAAGCAGCTATTCAGGCTTTTACTTCTGCATTCTGGTGCCTCGTCCTCTGGCTGCCCCAGAAGAAGCAATCTACAGACGCCTACTTAACAATAGACTGACGTGGATGACCTCAAGGTCCATACTCACGGAAGAAGCAGAACTGTGCTCCCAGGGCTACCTTTGGAAGATGGACGACAAACTATTCATCCCTTTACTCTTTCCTCACACCACCTGCTGGGGCCAGCCCCTGGACAAAGCCCCGAGAATAAAAACTCAGTAGGAAGCAACCTCGCTGTATTAGATCTAGTCAGTGTTGTAATAGGAGACTAATAGAGACGTATGCCATTCGGACTTAGTTTGATGAAAAACGATTGCATGCCAAGAGATGTAAGCCAGAGGCTGCAGAAGGAAGTGAGGAAAGAACATCAGACGACGGGTCTCCAGGCTGGCTCAGTGGGTAAAGGTGCTTGCCACCAAGTCCGATGACCTGAGTTTGGTTCCCCAGAACCCACATGGGAGAAAGACAAAACTGCCTCTCACAAATTGTCCTCTGTCATCCATACATGACATGTGTGCCATGAGCACATGCTCTGTCTCTGTTTCTGTCTCTCACTCACTCATTCATTCATTCATTCATTCTCTCTCTCTCTCTGTCTCTCTATCTCTCACACACATACACACACACAAGTATGTGAATAAATAAATATAAACAATTTTTTTAAAGAAAAGCCACAGTCACAATTAAGCTAGCATAGGTTGAACATGTTATTTACCCATTTTACACAATAATCCAGTAAGATACTATCATGGTGCAGCAACCATTTCAGCTGGCATGTGAAGGCTCATAAGAGGCTGTGAATGATGATAAGGTTCCCATCGTCTCATGATGGAATAGATATATTAGAAAAAAGAGCAAATGACTAGCTAGACTAAGGGATACTAGCATAGTGGAGTGGTAACAATTAATCCTCAGCATACAGTTGAGTTGATGCCAATATTCTATCAGAAATGTATCATAAACTGATTTTCGGTTGTACAATGGGTTGAATCTGGGACCTCAGCCATGCTAGGCAAGCTTTCTGCCACTAAGCCCCTAAACAATTATTTTTAACAATAAGAAACAATTGGATATATGCACAGGGAATTCAGCCATGTAAAAAATATCCATCCATCAAGCACACAGTCATATTGTATAAGTCAGTAGAATTTTACTGTCATTAAGGATGTGTAGATCAGACAGAAAATGTTTTTAAAGAAAGAAGCATTTTTTTGTTTTTGCTTTTTTAGGAGCTTATGAAATAGATATGTCAAACAGTAACTGTGCTTTCTTGGGGTATAGGGAAGGCACTTTTCCTGGCCATGGGATGGATGCTGTCACCATCCCCACTGTTCTCCCCATCTCATATCAGCTCCCTTCTCACATTCACCCAATAAAAAGCACACTACTAGTGGTGTCATTTCTTACATCAAGCCAAGACACCCAGGGCCAAAAGATACTGGGAATCCTAACGCTGGGTGTGGCCCTCAGTCCTTTCATTCAAGCTGAGCCAAACTCCTCAGCCATTTCACTCAACGACAATGATGAATATCTGATCCTCTCCTCTCTTTTAAAAGACGGTGCCCCCAGCCCACCCAACTCAGATCAACGACGAGGACTTGCGCTACTTCGCTGGGAAAATGAAAATCACCGGAAAAGGAGCCCCACCTTCACCCTCTCCCTCCCATCAGACTTCCTGGCAACCCTCCCCATCCTCCAGCTTTCTGCTCCCTGCTTCTCTGTCCTTAGAGACAACTGTTCCTACTCCCATCTCCTTTCCTTTACGCCCATTCCTGTCTTGACACCCTGCTTGGTCTCTGTGCCTCCCTCTAGCACTTTATCTTCCTTCTCAACCCTTCTTAGTCTATACTAGCATCTTTAATTCTCACCTCCTTCCCCAACTTCCCATAGCATCTTTTTCCACTGTTCCAAAACAGCATTCCATGGGTACAGATATGTTGCTGGCCTTGGATTAAAGCAAATCTGGACTTGACTCCTACTCCTACCTTGAGTCTGCTGCTTGGTTTTCCTGTGCCTGAATTTCCTCACCAATCCAATAGGAGGGTCTGGAGAGATAGCAAGAGTATTTGCTGCTCTTGCAGAAGACTGAGGTTTGGTGTCAGCAGCCACATCCAGTGGCTCACAATGCCTGTAACTACAGCTTCATGGGATCGGGTGTCCTTTTCTGGCCTCCAAGGGACAACAGGATGCATACGCACTCATGGTGATGTTTTAAATGCTTTAAACATATCACACAAACACATACACACACATAAACACACACACATACACACACACAAATAAAAATTTAAAAAACTCTTTAAAAATAAATAAAATGCCAATCAACTCTATAAGATTCTTCAAATTTGGCAGGTGGTGATAGCGCACACCTTTAATCCCAGCCCTCAGGAAGTAGAGGCAGGTGAATCTCTGAGTTTGAGGCCAGCCTGGTCTACAGAGTGAGTTCCAGGACAGCACTCTATACAGAGAAACCTTGTCTCAAAAAACAAAACAAAAGAAGATTCTTCTAATATTAAATGAGCTAGTTGTCTTAGTCATTGTTCTATTGCTGTGAAGAGACATCGTGACCATGGTAACTCTTATAAAGGAAAATATTTAATCGGGGCTTGCTCACAACTTTAGAGGTTTAGTCCATTATCAGTGTGGCAGGAAACACGGCACGGCATGTAAGGAGACATGGTACAGAAGAAGGATCTGAGAATTCTATATCCAAATCTATAGGTGGATCCAGAGACACCAGGCCTGGCATGAGCTTTTGAAATCCCAAAGCCCACCCCCAGCGACATACTTCCTCCAAAAAGGCTGTAACTACTCCAACAAAGCTGTGCCTCCTAATCCCTGTCACATAGACCAAGCATTCAAATACATGAACCCATAGAGGCCATCCTTATTCAAACCACCACACTAATGTATGTAAAGCATTTAGTACACTACATTTAGTACACTTGTACACACTATATTCTTAACAAATATGAACTAGTGTTGTTATTATGATGATTACTAGTGGTTTACTGGCATTCAATGAATATTATGATTGTCATTTACTTATGCTAGGTCTAGCTGAAAATTCTGAACTGAAAGAAAAGTTCTTTATCTTGTACACTGCAAAACAAAATCTATTTTTCAACCTCTGCACATGATAAGTCTCATCTCTTCCGATCAGAGCTTGCCTAGGAATCTCTACCATGTACCAATTCTATACGATGATAGACCACACAAATGAGCTATATGATCACATAGTGATCTGTTCAATTCATATACACTCATACACACATATATAATTTAGATCAATTTCTTTGTGTCATGCGAACAAATAGGAAAACATTAATTTAGCTGGCCGGAGGTGCTTTCATCTATATTGCCTTGCAGCTATAGAAGTTATCTACACCAATGTCCTGCACACAACTGACAGTCAATAATTAATGATGGACAGGGAGTTGTATAAAAGGGCTTCATCCTCCCATGATTGGTTAGTTATAGCAAGACAGAGGGAATAATTTTAGCATCATATTTTAATCCTATCTGACAGCTTGGAAACTAATAAGTCAAACCTATGCAGGCAATTAAAGAAATGCTTTTTATTGTTGTGTGACATGAAATCATACCTAGTTGTCATTGATACTCTAGAACTGTCACTGAGGGGTCAGCATGGAAACTTCTGTATCTCCTTCTTCTTCTAAGTCTCTCTGCTTCAACCTTTGCACAGCAATATTTATTTTAATTAGGAAGAGATTGAAACAAGCCAAGGTAACTTGTAATAGGCATGTTCAGTAAAAAATAAAAGTCTCGCATAACAAGATCTCCTATCAGTGACAAAAAAATGGCTCAAAGGGACAGGCATGGTTTCCTTTAATCCCAGCACCAATGAGACAGAGGCAAGGTGGTTCTCTGTGAGTTCAAGGCCGCCCATCAAGGTCACACAGTGAGACACTGGCTCAAAAAAAAAAAAAAAAAAAAAAAGAGTTCTATTGGCACCTATAACTTTACTTGCCCAAGAATTTACTTACTGAGACAAGCTCACAAATTCCCATGTCCCATCCCAGCACAGTTAGGCAGAGATCAAGTGTGAGATTCACTATCTATTAGATGGGTGGATCCTATGCTGCTAGGATCCCATGATGCCATCCTGCACACCGGCCTCATTCCTATAGGTTCTATAGTGATTTACATCAATGGGTAAAGAACATGGCTTCTGTTTCTTCTTCTGGCTTTGAGACAATAAAACCAAAGCTAGATACTAAAACTGATTGAAATTAGTTAACGAGAAGCTGCAGCATTCACACACGATGAGGAGGATGATGATGACAGTTATGTTCGAATACCCCAGCTTTAAACATTTTCTTGCATCAGGCCCTTTTATACATGCTTAACACATTACTGTTTTAATGCTCACAATGACCGTGAGAAGTTGGTGTTACTATATATGTAGTCTTAGGCCACACCTTTGTTAACACTGGGGACTAGGATTTCAACACTGATCTGCCAGAACCCAGAACCCAGAACCCACGGGTAGTATTCATGATATATCCCCATGAAACACTCTTTGTGACTCATTACTAAATACTCGTGGTAGTTAATTTTTATTGTCAGCGTCATTAGGTTGAGAGATGCCTAGGAGATTAGTGAAGCACACTTCTGGGTGTGTCTGTGCAGATGACTGGCATGTGGGACAGCAAGTTAGGGGGAAAGACCCAGCCTCAGTACAGACAGCACTTCATTGGCTACATGTCTGGATGAAGAAGAGAGGGAGGAGGAAGTCACTCAGAATGTGCAGGAACCACTTCTCCTGCATGAGTGTATTTAGTGCAGATGCTGGTGACTGTGGACATCTGGCTCCCAAGTCTTAGGCCCTTCAACGTGAATGCACACCAGTGGCTGCAGGGAGCTCCCAGACCTGCAACCTCAGACTGGGCTGCATCATTGGCTACCTTGTTCTGAGGCTTCCAGCATCTTTGACTGAGGAACTTCTAGGTTTCCTGGCTCTCCAGCATAGAGACAGCCATGGTGGGAGCATCCAGCCTCTAGACATATAAGTTAACATAATAAATCCCTCCTTGGTCACATACACATGCACAAACATGCACATACACACATATAGACATCACACACATACATAAATGCACATGTACCATACACATACATACACACATGTATACATACATGCACATATGAACATATACATACACCATACATATATACACACAAGTACACATGCACACACACACACACACACACACACACACACACACACACACACACAACTTCTATTCATTCTTTTATTCTAGAGAGCCCAAGCAAAAAAAATATTCAAAATTAGATTTAAGCTTGGTTTTGCTCTGTCTACCTCAGTAGAGCTATATATTTATTTAATATAAAATAAGTTCTCCATATTAAAATGGACAAGGGACACATTGTTAAGTGGATTTTTTAAGGGAAAAAAACCTATATTCAGGAGTTCAAACCTAAAGGGAATTAAATGTCATTTTACAAAGCACTGTGGAAATACAAACATAGATTGTTTGTATTTTTCTTTGGGAACAGCTGCATCAATTCCTCTCCCCAAAGCTAAGGATCTTTTGAAAAGCACAGTACAGTGTACCCATGGCTCTTCAAATATCACTTCTACAGACATCTTCCCGACCAACCTGAATAAACCATGACCTAATAAGCCTTATGACCCTATTAGAGAAACCAGCACATATCTTCTGGAAAGGGAAAAAATGGGCTTTGGAGGACATACAGTGTTTAATGCCCAGCTCTGGTGGTGTATCTGGGAAGTACATGTAGATCACAACTACATGAAAAGGCATGAATTTCCAACAAATCGTTATTTAAAACTGCCAGTAGAGATTTATTCACAGGCTACAGTTGGACACTCACTATTCTAATATATTGCTCAATGTGGTTTTTGTTGTTGGGTGTTTTTTTTTAAGTTTTTAGCAATTAAAAAAATGCAAAATTATCTTCCTGCTGCTGTTGCAAGTGGTGGTGATGATGGTCATAAATACTGTCTATTCCCTCTAGTAAAAGGCAGCTAGCTGACACAGCTCATACGCCAACGCTAAAACAAGATTTCCTGACAGACAGACAGTGCACTGTAAGTATCTGATGATGACTTCCACCAGTGGCCACTATTTCACACGTGAAACACAGAAGTTGCCAGCAAACGTATGAAATATCTTTGGCCTTATTAATAATAAATATAAAATAATGGCATACTATTTTTCACTTGTAAGGCAACCATCTGGAGCAGGGTGAGGTAAAGGAGTGCCTCCTCATATAGATGGGAGTTTTGGCAAACTGGTCGTCTCGTCAACGACTCACAGGAGAGAAAACCGGTGTCGTTTCCAGAGGACCATTTACCATCATCTGTTAAAGTGAACAGGCCAATTCACAAATGGGCAGTGGATTGGAGAGCAATTTCCCTGGAGAAGATATGCAGATGGCCGACAGATACTTAAGAAAATGTCCAACATCAGTCGCCACCAAAGAAATACACATCAAATAACCAGATACCACTTCGTACCCCTCAGGACGGCTACTGAGAAAAAAATAGAGGGAAAGTAACACGTGCCGATGAGGATGCAGAGGAATTGGAACCCTGATTATTGTTTGTGCATATCTAAAGTTACATAACTGCTGAGGAAACAGTTTGGGAGCTCCTGAAGTAGTTTAGCAAGAACTACCATGTGACTAAGTCATCCCACTCCTACATATATACCCCCCACCCACTGAAGCCAGGACTCAAACACAAACCCCCCCCCATGTAATACAAAACCAAATGCCTGTCATCAGATGAATGGGTAAACATACATGGTATACAGACACAATGCAAATAAGATTAAAAAAAGGAATGAAATATTGATAGGTGCTACACTGTGAATAACTTTAGGACGTTATACTCAATTAAGTAAGCCACACACAAAGAGGGAGGTATGACACAATTCCAGTTATATGATGCACCTAGAATGGGCAAACCGGGACATTGAGAGTAGAATAGAGGTCACCAGGAGTTGGGGAGGATGGTGATGAGAACTAGGGGGTTAATAATTCATGAGTAGAGTTGCTGCTTGGAGTAGTGAAGCAGTTTGGGAGGTGGGTAAAGGTAATAAATAGGTGCATGGCATTCAAACTTAACAGCTGTCCAGTACATCTAATGGCTAAAACTATAAGTTTTATAGTACGTTTATTATATACGCACATATGTATACACACACATACCCCAAGATCCATCATAAGTAATAAGTATTTGGCTATGTAAACAGTGCTTGGCGAGCAAATGTATGAGACTATTCTAAGGCACTAAATATGACAAAGTAGAGTTTTCACATACAAAAATTCTCTGTGACATTATTGGTTGTCTTAAGGTTTCTATTGCTGTGAAGAGACACCATGACCATGGCAACTCTTATAAAGGAAAACACTTCATTGAGGCTGGCTTACAGTTCAGAGGTTTCGTCTATTATCATCATGACAGGAAGTGTGGTGGCACAGAGGTAGATACAGTGCTGGAGAAGGAGCTGAGAGTTCTACATCTGGATCCACAGGCAGCAGGAAGTGACTGCCACACTGGGCGTGGCTTGAATATATGAGACCTCAAAGCCCACCCCAGTGATTACTTCCTCCATCAAAGCCGCGTCTGCTCCAATAGGCCACACCTCCTAAGAATGCCACTCCTCATGGCCTATGAGGGCCATTTTCTTTCTAACTACCACATTGGTCAATGAAATAGCAAGTTTCATGATGTATATAAAGTTGATTCTATTGATATAAAAATTCTAAATTTGTGTATACATGGAAAGAATTCTAGATGTTCTCCAAATGCTAACAGGGGATTTTCATGGCATGGTGGCTATGAAGTGATTTCTTTTAAATTCTTTTTATAATTTTTCTGCACCAGCTGAAGTTTTCTAGCAAAGAATACATTTAACCAAAGTAATAAGCTATTACAAATACTTTTTCACATGAATTAAGGAAATGGGGTCCTCTGTATTTGCGGTTGGATACATGCCGTGTCTCTGTTAACACAGCAAAAGGAATATCCGTGAACAATCCCAGACAGTCTCAGGGAAGAGGGACATACCTCAGTCAGTGGAGTGGGGTCTCTGTCGGTGGAAAACAGAGCCATTATTTCAGAGCAGCATTCAAGGATCATGTTCTAGAAAGAAAAACAGAACAGGGTGATTCTGGTGTCATTGGGAAAGTAGGCCATATTGACTATTAACTATTTTTGTCTTATTTTATGTCACTCAGGCCCTATTTCCAAGCTGTGAAAGAAAGAATAAGAAGTCAATTGCTCAAGTCATCTAGGTTACTTGAAAGCATACCAGGGAGCTGTAAAATAAGACCTGTGTTTCCTCATGAATGTCTGTTGCTATAGGGCCCTTTTCCCCTGGACATCTACTATTAAGATGCATAGTCTGCAGAGGAATGATAAGTATAATAGTTCACACCAAAATAAGGTTTGGGGAAAGGACTTTCCATTGAGGAGAAATCCTCAGGAAGAAGTGATTAGGGTCGGGTCTCAGGGGCTGGCGAGTAGACGTTTAAGTGGAGAAGAATGGGAGGCAGTTGGGGACAAAAGAGAAAGGGTATTGAGAGAAGTCAACGGAAAGAGGCCATAGGGTATGGACATCATCTGCTGATGGCCTTTCATGGCCTGACTGTAGGGACACAGTTGTCTTTATGTGTGGACGCCTGACCTCAAATGACCTCCCCACAAGTATGGCTGACACAACCAGACTCCCTATCATGGCAGCTTCATGGAGAAAACGCAATACTTGTCAGAGCCAGTGGCAGCCATGTGAGATGTGGGGTAAGATGTGGAGTTGGAGAAGACAGCCACTGGGTTAGAGATGTGAAGCTGAGGGAGAGGAAGAAGCAGAGATAAGAGAGTGTTTGTGTCCCCTGTGGGGCTGAGTGCAGATTTGACTCTTCCCTTCTGTTCCTATCGGGCTCACTGTGCTGTGTCTGGTCGTCAGCAACACACAGGCTTACTATGCATGGGGTACGTCTCTGCCTTTTCCCTCCAAGCCCATTTTACATGAGCAAGTGTTCTTTTCCTTTCCTTACAATGGAAGGGATCAGGACTGCAAGATGGAGAGATGGGGCTGGGGAGGTGCCTCAGAGGTGAGGAAGCACTTGCTCTTCCAGAGGACCTGGGTTCGGTTCCCAGCACACACCTGGTGGCTCAGAATCACTTGAGGCTCCAGTGCCAGGGGATCTGATACCCTCTTCTGATTCCCACAGATACTAACAAGGTGGGCATGCATGCGGCGTGCAGGCGTGAGTACATGCAAAACACTTACACACATAAATAATTAAATTAAAAAAAAAAGGATTGTCAGAGCTAAGTTCTACCCACCTCAAAACGTTGCCAACATCTAGCCCTGGAGGAAGCAACAATTTGTTTTCATGATAGTATTAATATCCATATGCGCTAGCACTCAAATAGTAAAATGATAAAAATACATTAATTTTTAAATCATAACTGAGCAATGATGGTTAAAACCTTAAAATAAAAATCAAATGGTAATAGACCTTGGAATTCCAAAGGAAGCTTCAATAGTTTTAATAAATGCATATATACAAAAATGATCCAATTAGAGTTAAAAAATTAAGAAAGGAAAACTACAGCTAATTCTTAAACTTAACAAATATATTCAAGACATTCTGCTGGGTGCTATGGGATACAAAGGTGAAGAAACAGAAGGAATTTTAGTGGAAAAAATAGATGCACAATAAAATTAAATGGCATCTGATCGGAACACATGTAGTCAGGACATGTGGTTAGATCACAGGGGTGGAGAGCGATTCTTAGTGTAACGAATAAGGAGTTACTAGAACAGAGCTCATGTGACCTGTGCCCTGAGGGAGTGGAAGGGCCATCTACCAGTATCTACACTACTGAGGAATTCTGTCCCCTCCCCCAAGAACCATGAATTCCTTTATCTCTTCAGGGAGGGAAGGGGAATCCTAAGTCCCTCCCCGCCCACCCCATGATGGAATGTTATTGGGCCTTTCTCGTAAATGTCTTGTGCAGGTAGCCACTGCTGTTTGGAGACCCTGGGTGTAACAGCTGTGTAAGGTTAAGAGGACAGCTTTTCCGTCCCTTGCTCTCTCCTCCAGCCCTTACCTTCTTCCTGTCCCCTCTTCCTTAATGTTCTTGGAGCCTTGGAAGCGGTGATGCGGATGTCCCACTTAACCCTGAGTCTTCATAGTCACTTTGTCACAGAACTTTCACCAAATATCGCCTCCCATGTTCATATAGACAATCCTAATTATATAGAGAGAGCCGCAAACAAAAAAAAACTCCATGGAAGTGGGAGGGGCCTAATGGAGGAGGAGGAGGAGTCCAGTGAGAGGAGAAAAGTGATAGAATAATGGGGGAGAGACGATGTAAGGACATCATACTTACTATGTGAACATTATATTAATGTACAATTGTATACAATTCCATTAAGATGCAATGAAATCATGAAAGGATACAAAAATAAAAATAAACAAGGAAAAAGGAGAAGAAGGATTTGAACTGGTTGAGAATGGAGGCAAAGGCAGGGATGAGGTGGGACACATGAGCCACAAGTGATGGGCATTCAAGGAACATGGGGATCCGATGTGGTCTTTTCTGTAGCAACAGCTCACATAAAAGTAAGGGATTTGAGTTTAAAATAGGAAATTAGTTAGGAGGAGACTGGGCAAATAATGATACAGATTGCATTAAAAATATAATTCTTCCCAGGCAGTGGTGGCACACGCCTTTGGTCCCAGCACTCGGGAGGCAGGGCCAGGTAGATCTCTGTGAGTTCGAGGCCAGCCTGGGCTAAAAAATGAGATCCAGGACAGGCACCAAAGCTACACAGAGAAACCCTTTCTCAAAAAAGAAAGAAAGAAAGAAAGAAAGAAAGAGAGAGAGAGAGAGAGAGAGAGAGAGAGAGAGAGAGAGAGAAGAAAGAAAGAAAGAAAGAAAGAAAGAAAGAAAGAAAGAAAGAAAGAAAGAAAGAAAGAAAGAAAGAACAAGGAAGAAAGAACAAGGTAGAAAGAAAAGAAAAGAAAAAGTGTAATTCTGACCACTGTTGAAAGGTGAGCTGGCTTGGGAGGAGGCTCTTCACACCATTTGAGCTTGAGGTCAGCTTCATAAGGCTAACAAAGATGGAGGGAGGGCAGGAGGCCCAGCACTGACCACTACCCCTCATGGCCCTCTAGGTTCTGACCCACATTTCCATACAGAGGGGAGCACACTTCCCTACCTGCACTACTCTACTTTATTTATATGCCTGTACTTCTCGCTGGATTCTTGAGTTGTTAAAAGTATGTTTTCTCTATATAAAGGGTTTCGGTAACAGTCATGATGGGTTACTGCCATGATTTCATCAAGAGCCATCAAGCAAAATGGCTTCGTCTATACCATCTGTTATCTCAGTGACAGATGAATGGAGCAGTGTTCCCTGATAGATGCCGTCTACTGCCTTTCTCAATATCTATCGAAAAGGAATTTTGCCTTAGTGATGCTGTGTTGCTCTTGAGGTAAACCACATACACACTCTGTGGGTTTGGTGGATGTCGAGGCCGGAGCTTTGGGCCCCTCTCATAACCTCGCTGCCACAGAGGTGGGACAGCGCTAAGCTCAGCATTCCTAGACAGAAAGTGGTGGGAAGCATGCTGCTTCCTTTCGATAAGGGTCAGAGAGGGGTGAAGGGACCCTTAGCCAGGCTTTGGCCTTTTCCCTTCAAAGAAACCCCCATGAATTCTACGAGACTCATGGACCTCTGAGCAACTCCAACACACTAAAGCCAATTTTCACACTAAGCAGGAATCCTCATCATCTTTGACCCACACTGAGAGAAACACTTCCTGCCTTCAAATCCCTGCTCCCCCTGTTCTCACCACTACAATTATCACATTGTAGGGTGAGATCCCTGCTGAAGCGGAGTTCAACCTTCTCCAATTCCCCAAAACCCAGTCTGACTTCGCCTCAGCCCTGTCCTAGGTAGCCAAGTCCATTCAACATTTACTCAGTCATCTGTGGGCTGCCCCCTACAGGCCACGTAGGGAAGCGGGAATCAGAGATGAACAAGACTGAGGAGCTCTCAGTCCGGAGAGGGGGAGGGGGAGACAGCCTCCTCCAGCACTGTGTAGTGAGGTCAGAGTGGGAAGCTCTTACCTCCACCCTGCCCTCCAGATTCATCTACACTCCCCCACAGTGCTCTGACACATAGGTCTCACAGTTCCCTAAATGTTTGCCAATAATGGTTTCTCAGAAAGAGCAGAGAATGCTAAAACCAGAGTGTATTTTTTCTCCAGGCTTTTGTAGCCACAGTACTTCTGTATTTGGGACTGTTAATATTATGCTAATGTTAATCCATTTATACTGTTCAGGCATTCCATAAATATTTGCTGAAGTAACCTTATGCATTTTGGCAAACATATAGTGGGCTTCTTGGATCAACATATTCTCATTCTAAATAAGATGTTTACATCTTAAAAATCAGCCTGGCTCGCAAACATCTTTTCTATTTTTTGATCCTCTGTTTGTTGATTTGTTTTGTGGAGACAGAGGCTATCCTTAACTTAGATCAGGCTATCCTTAACTTAGATCAGGCTATCCTTAACTCACTATGTAAGTGAGGAGGATAACCTTGAACCCCTGATCCTCTTACCTTTGCTTCCCAAGTGCCAAAATTATAGGCATGGGCCACTGCATCCAGTTTTATGGTGTGCTGGAGAATGAACCCAGGGCTTCGTGCATGCTAGGCAAGCACTCTACCAACTAAGCTACAACTGAGTCCTTTCCTATGTGGCAATATGCCAATTCTGCTTGCTGTAAGTGGTGGAGCAATAGAAACCAGTCTTCTGAGCCATTGCTCCTGTTAGAAGTGATCTGAACACCTGCTGTGCAGCCTCCCTAATCTATTTTAAATTAACATCTGTGTTCCAAAATCCCTGGCTTACGCTGGACCTAAGGGACTTTGGAAAAGTAAACAAAAAAAGAAAATAGGAAGGACATCAGAAAAAACAAAGGGAGAAGAAATGAACAAAACCCACACCCTACATAGCAAACAAAGGCACATGATTTATATCCTTATGTTCAATAACCCACCAACAACATATAATATCTAATAGAAATATCACATTATAGAAGCCATGAATTCCTGTTCGATTCCAGACCAGAACTGATCTCTTCAAGGGTCCTAGTTAGCTTCTAATTAGCTGGAAGTGAGAATTGCCATGACGACAAATTTAGTCAATGAGATTTGATATGAGCCAGAATCTAGCTTCTCCTAAAGTGCTGCTTAATATTGTGTGCAAAAAAGAAAACTATGTTACTTCCGTGTCTCATAAATGCTGTGAACTAATTCTCTTACCACTTCAATTCCAAGCAAACACAGTTCCTTCTATTTGGTGATGTTCTTTCACATACAGAGACAACAGGAACTGGAACATGCCCAAAACATATTTTAATGCTAAGGAAACACTAAGTGAGGGAAACAAATTTAAACATACAGAGACGGATATCAAGATCGAAGAGGCTTGCCTCCTCTGTGGTTGACCTCAATACACCAATCAGAATGCGAGAACAAGCCGGGCGGTGGTGGCGCACGCCTTTAATCCCAGCACTTGGGAGGCAGAGCCAGGCGGATCTCTGTGAGTTCGAGGCCAGACTGGGCTACCAAGTGAGTTCCAGGAAAAGGCGCAAAGCTACACAGAGAAACCCTGTCTCGGAAAAACCAAAAAAAAAAAAAAAAAAAAAAGAATGCGAGAACAAGTTATGGGCCTTCACTAAGGAAACACATGTCCTCTGGATTCCTCTGTCCACCCCCACGTCCCTATTTATTCTTGATTTGTTTATGTTCACAGTCAACCTCCTGACCTGCACATTTGTCTTCTTATGATGAATTTTACACCTACGTTGACCAGGGTCACCGTGCAAACCCTGGTTCTATCCAAACAGCCTGTCTTTATGTAAAAAGATTATTTATTTTAGAGACGAAAAGAAAATTATTTCCATAAAAGGTTTAAGCATCTGACTGAGGTGTAAAACAGAATTGGCAGAATACAGTCTAGCATCCTTACTCTTATTGTAGATGTTTTCCTGCCTGAGACAATCAAAGCTAAAAAGACAGGCAGATTTGTAAGGAAATGATTTCCCATATAGTAACTATGAAGAAATACACTAGGAATAATTCAAGCAAAGACTATTCTAGACTGTGTCTCAAAGACAGAACTCTGATGAGTTTGTGACTAAAGAACTGATTGTAAGTGCACTACAAACGATGAGCATGAGTCAAGAGGGCCGAGTTCCTCTTGAAAGCAGACATGAGAGCCACGTGATCTTCGTGCAAGAAATGTATAATCTGTATCTCTCTAAAATCTCCTGAGTTTGAGATAATGGGGGCACTCTGACCTACTGCGAGATTTAATGCCACCCTCAGTTTATCAGTAAGCACAGTGAGCATGGTAACATCTGAGGCCTTTGTAAAGGATGAAGTCACATGAGCAAAGTAATATCTGAGGCCATTGAAAAAGATGCACAACTAGAATTCTAAGACATCTGCTCTTTATAAATCCTGGCAGAGAGTGCAGAGGACTTAAATGCTGGAAGAGTGGCCTTTTACAAAGGCTGAACTCCGCTGATGGGCTCTCACATATGGGCTGCTAACTTGCATAATAATAGAAAACTCATTTAGTCATTTTGTTAATAAATTAAGACTGAAAATGCCAACAAATATTCTCTGAAAATCAGAAAAGTTGCTAGTTCTTGCTCACTCACCTATGAAAAGTGGATAGATGAGTTAAATAGAAAAACGAAGAGCCATGTAAATGTTATTCTTTAAGAATTAAAGATGTTTTATTATTGGTAACCAGTTACATATTCACCTGGCCAAATGACTTCAGAAAACAAAAGATCTCCTAGACTAAAACTAAAGAGAAGACCCTGGAAGCTTTCAGAGAAGAAAAGCAAGGCTGTGGCCCAGACTGATCCAGCCTCCACCGGGAGAGCAGCAGGGGAGAGCCAGAACCAGCCACACCAGCAAGCCCCAGAACAGCCTGGTTGAAAGAACAGCTGGAGGCTGGGGGAGCCCAGGAAGAAAATGAGACTGAGACACTATGTGATCAGTTTGAGCTCTTGAGTCAAAAAATGTATCGATGAACACCCGAAAATCCAGATCTAATAAGTGGGAAACAGTGATGAAAAAAAAATTAGTCACAAGAAACCAAACAGACAAGAAAAGAATGTAACCAAAGGTCTTCCTGCCCCTAGCTGTTAGCACTTTTTACAGGGCTATAAAAATATAAACACTAGGTATGGTTTCTGATACGTGTAGTGATGTGGCAGAATTCAGAAGTGGAGGAGACGGCAGAAGCTGGGAAGAAGGGGGTAATAAATTTGCCAAACCATAAAATATCCAAACAGAAAATCAATCGCATCTAAAATTGACACAAGAAAACAAAAATGATTCCTGACTGCCTGCTACTTGTACCATTTCGGTAATATTCTGGATTTCCTACTGCCAAGCTGGTCGTGAGAGCATTGGCACCCACAGCATGAGGCTTATGTGACCAACAAAATGTTAGTGTGCATGACATGGTGAAAACATGAGGGACAGAGGTGTGGTCTGCCCCCTTTCCTCCCTCATAGGATGTACGCTGGGCCAGAGCTGAGGAGATAGCGTGGTTGGTAAAGTATTTGCCTTAGAACCATGGGGACCTGAGTTTGAGCCCCAGAACTCATGGTAAAAATAAAAATGTAAGAGCCAAGCCTGGTGGTCCATGCTCGTAATCCCAGTGCATGGGAGACAGAAACAGGACGACCCATGGGGCTCACTGGCCAGCCAGTCTAGCCTAATTCGTGAGCCCCAGGTTCAGTGAAATACCTTGCCATGAGAAACAAAGCGAACGGCATCTTGAAGAATAGTAGTTGAGAGTAACCTGTGGCTCCCACATGCACGCACATGCATGCATATATTCCCCCACACACAGGTGCACGTGATACTCATGCATACACAAGAGTTGGCCGTATCTGGTAGCGTGAGTAAAGAAAATTGAAGGTCAGAGAGTCATGAAGTTGTGTAGTCCCGCTCTGACAAAGCTAACGGTGACTTAAATAACGGTGTGTGATGAGATCCACCCTACAATTGCAAGTTGGTTTTGCCGTCATTTAGCAATGTACTTACTTCCATGTCTGTATCGGCTGATTTATCCTCAGAGTCTACTGATTCATATATATTTTCCTCCGAAGCAATTTCTGGAACCGACGGTAACGATAGCTCAGCTATTTGCGCGAGATTAGATAGTTTCTCGTGAATTGCAATGACTCTAAAAATAGCAAACACACACACATATATGTGTACACTTTATGTGAAAAGTCAAGAGGGGTATTGGTTTCAGAATCAATAAGATTTATGAATTCAGCCTTTATTTATTTAAAAGTTAAGTGTCTCAACTCCCCAAATAGCATCTATTCAATCGTTCCTTCATTCAACAAACACGAGCAAAGAAACGCACTCATGATGTTTGTGTCTATGTATGCACTCGGGTTGGTGTACATACAACAGGGCAAGGGAACAGTGACAGAGAGATACCCACCGGAATTATTCTGAATATGAAAATAAGTACTGATATGAGCAAGGAAGCTCCAGCCTGTCAACAGAAGATTCACTCTTATGTAGATCTTAATGGTGTGTTATGGCTGTCCAGCTGACTCAAGGTGGCAAGCACTTGAAAGGCCAGTCAATGAATGCACACTCCAGAGGTGTGTGTGTGTGTGTGTGTGTGTGTGTGTGTGTGTATGTGTGTGTCTATGTCTGTGTGTGTCTGTGTGTGTCTCTGTGTCGGTATGTATCAATGTGTGTCTGTGTGTGTGTCCATGTGTGTCGATGTGTGTGTGTGTGTGTGTGTGTGTGTGTGTGTCTGTGTGTTGTGGGGGAAAGAGGGTTGGCAGAGGCAGAGAGATAAAAACAAGAGCCAAAGAGGAGGTAGGGGCACCTGTGATCAGCTACAAAAGGACAACTTGGAGGACTTCCGGTCAGTGAGGAGCAGCCGCTCTGAGGTCAGAGGTAGAAGGCAGAAGGGATGTCAAAGGCTTGTAGTTGGAAGAGGCAAGCAAGACCACCTGCGGAGCTCTGAGAGACTCCACCCTACAGGAACAGAATGTGTGTGTGGCTGTGTGTGTGGCTGTGTGTCTCCAACAGGGAAGGAGGGGTGAGGAAGTTATTATGCAAAACGAGATGATCCAAAAGCAGAATGGCAGAAGAGTCTACACAAAGACTTCAACTATCCAGTCTTCCACAGTGTCTCCACTTATGACATGGAGTACAATTTGATTTCCTCATTATAGTACACACACACACACACACACACACACACACACACGAGAAATATACCACATATTTTCATATATAGTATGCATTCTGCATTCCATTTTTCTGTCAAAGGGTAACAATTAAAACATAAAGATTTGTCATTAAGTTTGTTTGGAAAACTTGCCCAGTAAGAAGTAAGTACTATCAATCATGCTGGGAAAGCTGTCTTTTGTATTGGAGAGAGAGTGGAGCTGGGACTTGGTGAGTCATACTTGGCTCCTTCACAGGGAACCTGACCAATGTCTTAATCCTTCTTCTATCCTTAGTGTTAACAGTCTGATCCTGCTCCTTGGGGCCACTCTGCTGTCTGACATCCTGAGGTAGAAGCCTCTTCTTCAGGAAAAACTCTGCCCTTTTTCCTCTCTCTCCTGCTTTTCCCCCCACGAGGTGTGCACCACCCCCTCTGTCTCCCTCTTTCTGTCTCTCTGCCTCTTTATCTCTCTATTATAATAAACTCTCCACATGGATACAGCGTCTGGGTTGTATATTACTGGCCTCCACCACCGTCACCATTCCTGCATGGCATGCATCTGTTCAGCCCACCACTGCATCTGCCCAGCATATTTCCTATCCCCTCCCCTCCGCGTAATAAATCATAACACCTAGACCCTCCAGCAAGTCAGTTAGCACCTTACCCTGAAATTCCTCTGTGGCAAGGCTGGACTAATAAAATCCACTTCATGGAATTCACGGAACATTTGTAAGGAGAAAACAATGTAACTGCACATATTTAAGTATAAAATGGCAAATAAAGGGAAGAGAGTATCCTAAACCCCATTCTTCATTCAAATACCCAGAGAAAGAATTCTCATGTCTTTTCAAAAGCCACATAGGGCTGAGGGTACATCTCTGTAGTACAGTGTCTGCCTGCCTGGCATGTACAAAGCCTTGTACTTGATTCTCAGCTCCTCAAATGAATGCATAGCTTTCTATGACAATACTTGAGGTCGTAATAAGAATAAACTAGCCCTTGACAATGGGTTGTAGGTTGTTCCTGATCATCCGGAAGCCAGAGACTGTAATGTCTTCTTCAGAGTAAATGCTCAGAACAAACCACTCTCTTAAGAGTGGTCCAGTACCCAGCAAAGTAAGCTGGGCTTTGCACAGTCCCATCCTGTTGCTCAGCTATGAGGGCCTGGCGGCTCCCTAGGTTTTCATCTTGCTTAAAAAGAAAAGGAGCAACATTAGGTGGTTCTGAAGGGCTATGTCAGGGTCAGTCCTCCTGACTGCACCTGCCCGACTGCTCGACCCTCTTCTCTCCCCAGCCAGCCCTTGCTTTGCTCTCTCTTGCTTGGCACCTCTCCGTCCCCAAAGCCAATGTCCAGTCCTTGGACTTCCTGCCTTGAGCCCACAGGCAAGCATCCACCATCCTGTCTGGGCTAAGCGAGCTCCCCAAGGCCCTGTTCTCCCGAATGGCTGAGCACTCTTCTAGTCTGCCAGGGCCTGGAGGACGGGACCCAGTTGGAAGCAGAAACACAGATTAAGATGAAAGAGGATGACGTTGGAGGAAAGTGGTCGGAGAACTTGATTCTGGTCACCAAGGTGTAACGGCCACTTAGAACTAATCAGAGCTTTGATTTGCAGATTTCTGAGAACACAGAATTTTTCTCTGTGGCTATAAGAAAAACAACGAAAACATGTCTTTCCCCGGGAGAACTTAAGTAGGCCATGAGGAGGTGAAGGAGGAGAGGTTAAGTCCTCTCTGCCTATGTTTTCTACTGCAGAAACTCTCACTTTGTCTTCCGTGAGCAAGCAAGTGGGGACACTCAACAGTACAGAACCCAGCCTGAGTGAGACAAACTGTCCTGGGTCAGGATAGGGACCACCCCCTGAGATCAGCTCGGTGATAAGGGCTTGTCTCTGTCGGAGTGGTTCACTGTTGATCAGACTCGTGGCAATTTTGAAAGAATTTTAATTGTAAATTAAATTAAATTTCATTAGAATTTTAAAAGAAGCCTCTCATCGGTGCCTTTCTACTCTGCAGGTTTTGTCTTTATGTTCATCTTGTGGTTCTGGAAAAGAAAAATTAAACACCTGGAGTGTTTCAGGATTTACAAGGTAAATGCAAAATGCCCTGATTTCATTGCTTTGTATGCTGGTATACGACCTGTGCTTTCCCACCATTTTGGTTTAAAGGTGAAGAAAAAAAAGGGGGCAGGAGGAATAACTGACTAAAAAATTGGAGGTCTGCCAGCTCTTGAGACAGCTCTTGTTTTATTCTCTTTCATGAGAAGGCCAAGAAATCCTGAGATCTGAAAACCACGGAGCGAGAACAAGGACTCTCTGGGGACACGGGCAGGCAGGGTGGGTCTCCATCCACACCGCTCTGACCAGATGCCTGGTGGGGCAGAGAGCCAGGGCCAGCACACACCCATGCTGTCAACAACATCCCAGTCCCTGTTCATCTGTCATCAGGCTTGAGGCTAACGACCACCAGAAAGCTAGTCAAGGAGAGGCTATCACTCCCCTCTTAAAAGGAGAGAAACGGAGGCTGAAGGGGCCAGGGCAGTGGGCGACTGCGTTGACGAGGAACTAGCTGAGTTAAAGCCTTTCTCTTAAACCGAAAGCAAAGAATTTGGTAAAAAGGTAGGAAAACGGGAAATAAGTAGACAAAATTTAAAAAAACGACAACAACAAAATTAAAGATACTTCCTGATAGGTGGAAAGAGAGGAAAAGCCTGGCTAAAGGGTCTAATTTGGGGGATAATGTAAAACATGCTTGGGGACAGAGGAGATGGTGGACTTTGGATTTAATTTGCAGCCCCGTAGAGAAACACTCCCACTCCATCCCCGCCATTTTTAAACCTAAATTAGCTGGATTGCTTGGGGGATATTTAGTTTCTTGAGTTAGTCCTAGATCCTAATTCTCTGTCCAGCACACAGCTGTGAAAGAGTTTCTCTGCCTGTTGACCACCTCTTCACTCTGGTGACTCTCTGTCGCCATTGCTATGCAAAAGCTTTTTCATGTCACACGATGTCACTTTCCAGCTTTTGATGTTGCCCCCTGAGTGACTAGAGTCTTTTTCAGAAAGCCCTTGCTGCTGCCTCCACACAGAAGCACTCCTCCAGGTTTCCTATAACAGCTTTGGAGTTCATCAGGTTTGAATTTTTTAGACAGGACGAGAGATGGGGATCTAGTCTCACTCTTCTTCCCGCAAGTACCAGATTTTCTCAGTACTATTGGTTGAGGGGATGCTTTTTCTCTCTAACACATGTTTTTGGCATCTCTGCCTAAACTCAGGTGACTGTAGGCGCCTTGGCTTAATTCTGGGTCCTCCCTTCCACTCCACTGACCCACTGTCTGTCTTTGCCAGTACCACGCTGTTGCCATCACAGCTCTACGATATGACTGACAGCCGGTATGGTGACCACCTCTGGCATTGATCTTTCCTAAGTGCTTATCAGTTCCAAGGTTCTCCTGAAGTCTTTAGGGTCTCCGCTGCACAAGATCAGTGTTTGCAGACGGGGGTAATTTGACTTATCTTCCTATTTGCATCCCTTTTGTCTCCTTCTCTTGTCTGATTGCTGGAGTTCAGAGAGCAATGTGCATCCTTGTCTTGTTGATTTTAGTGGGAATGCACTGAGTGGTTTTTTTTTTTTTTCCCATTTAGTATAGTATTGGCTGGAAGTTTGTAGAATACAGCCTTTATTATGTTGACATATGTTCCTAGCTTCTTCAAAGTTTTTATTATGAACACATATTGGACAGCAAAATGGCAGGTACCAAGAGAGTTTGCCTTTGAGTCTGTAAACCTCTATTCACCAAAGGAGGTTTATCAAGCAGTCAGAGCAATCAGGAGGCACACGGGCCACATCTGTGTGATGGACATACATTAACTGGATGGGCAAACCTTTGCCATTTCCCTTTCTGACCACGTGTCATTTCTGTAGAAAAGGCAAGCACATACTACGGACTCCTCATCAACCACATGACAGAGCTTCTGTGTCTCTGAAATCTCTAAGAAGGGATCCCACATGGGCCTCCATACTCCTCAGAGCCCCCACGATGCTCTCTTTCATTGGAGTGTGTAACTCCCTGAAGAATCTCTTGCTTCAAAGGATAATAATCCATCTTGGTATCCTTCTCAAACCCTTAAATCTGAGAATTTACAAAAAGCACAATGCAAATGTTCTGACTCAAGGCCCTAAGTCCCTGTGGCTATACTCACCTGTATTGGCAGCAAAGCACTGCCCAGCTGAGGCTGAGCCTCCTCCACAGACCCCAAGCTTTCTCGCTCTGTCTTCTGGGAACTCCTTTCTTTTTTTTAACAATTCAGACTAATGGTTATCCATCATCATTCCCAGCTGGCTTCCTAAGAAGGGTGTCTACTTGTCTGTTCAGTGGAATCCAGCTTACCCATCATCATTCCCAGCTGGCTTCCTGAGAAGGGTGTCTACTTGCCTGTTCAGTGGAATCCAGCTTACCCATCAACATCCCCACCTTCCTGAGAAGGGTATCTACTTGCCTGTTCAGTGGAAACCAGGAGGTGCCAACACACACGCTGTTGCCGGTGGGCACTTTAATATCGGAAATCTTCAGAGGCTTCAAGTTATATGCGTACAATAATAAAACCTAAAGAGAAATAGGAGCGTACAAAAACAGACATCAAAACTACACCTGAAAATCCCATCAATATTCCTCATAGCAAAGATCACCATGTTTTAAAGATCTTTTCTGTAGAAAAGAAATAACTGAGCCCCCCCACCCACCCATCAATTCACTTTGAAGAGAAATATGAGAAATACAAAGCTAATTTGGTTATGGCAATGCATTCTTGGAATACCAGAATGTGGGAAGCAGAAGCACAAGGTTTGAGAGTTCAAGTCAGCCTAGATGACATAGTGAGTTAAACACACACACACACACACACACACACACACACACACACACACACTGTCTAGAAAGAAAAGGTACAAATGTCATTACATGAAAATAAGTGCTATTTGGAGTAATGTTTTACACTGCAGTTAGATTTAAGTTTCAGCATTTTTCAGCCCTCTGCAACAAACACAGATACCTGGTGGGTACCCTCTGTTTCTCGTTATTTCTCAGTAGGTACACCTTCCCATACCCCCACTGAAAGAGTGCTCTCCTCCTCTCTTCTCCATTTATTTCAACTCCACACAGCTTCATCGGCTCGTTTAAGAGGAGGGACTCTCTTGGTGACTCGAGCCCCTGTTATTTCCCTGTTGCGTGGATTTGGATAATTCTTCGAGTCCACTCCATGCAATGTAACTTCTACTAACAGCTGCGCATTCACAGACCCTCCCTTCACTTTCCAGGTTAGAAAGCAGAAGCTCAGAGTGGACCATTGAAACTCGACTTGCATGGAAGCAGAGACGCGTACGTCAGGCCCACGCATGCGTCTCTGCTTCCATGCAAGTCAAAGTGAAGAGTAAAAGGATACCTTTAAGCTATGAATCTGCACAGACAAAAAGGAAAGGGAGTGAAAGAGATGGGATTTGGCAGCGCTTTGAAGAACAGAGAGCATTTGGGAGACTCAGTAGAGAGGGAGGGCTGTACCCCGAGTGTCTTCAAAAGGATTGCCAACATCAAGCCTGACCTAGAATGGGGGAAAGCTCCAGGATTAGAGGGTCAGGCACCTGAGAAGGCGAGAGCAGATGGGACTGCAAACAGAAGTGTGAGAACTGCTCTCACCAGGCCCCTTCCTTGCCCAAGTGGGGCAATTCAACATTTCCCACGACACTGCTCCTGGGTGAACCGTCCCCACTCTGTGCTCTGCAAATGGTAAATCAGACTTTCTATATTCGTGTCTTTAGCTCTGGGGGAGAGGTGCTGAGGGAAATATTGGAATTGATGTATTATGAATGTGAGATCTATACACACTGGACCACAGCAGGATGAAGCATATCTGCATAGTCTCTCTGGGATCACTGACCAGTTAAAGTGAAAAGACTCACAGACACCGGCATTTCAGCACCCACCAATGAACTGCTGGCTCGCCCTCCAGCTATCCTACAGTGAAGCCTAGACATCAATAAGCCGGGCACCGTGTGTCCTCAGTGCCTCTCCAAACATAATCAGACAGCCAAAGGTCCGCTAGGAAGGAAGTGAAAGGCAGAAGCCAAAACTAACAGAAGAAAGGGACTCGGAGGATCAACATAAGACAGAACAGCAGAAACTATCGATGGCCCCAACAAACTTAAAGAGGGAGAGGTGATAAGTCCGTGAACAAAGAAGATGGAGGGATGACACGGCGTGTCCGTGAAGGGGGAACACGGGGGCTGCAGAAATGGAACAAAGAATGGGGACAAAGGTAGACACTGTCCCAGCTAAATATGCAACGAAATATTTGAAGCACCAAGATGAATCTGTCTACCCCCAAAAGCAAATCCTAAATTCAAATCACAGATAAGAGGGAGAAAAAGATAAGAAAAGTAAACTTTGAATCTATTAGGTTCGCTCTCCGAATAACAGAAATTCAAGAATATACAGAGATAGCCAGAGGGAAGATCCTGATAGAGATGAAATCCCTGTGGACTGAATATGGGATGCTCCAGGTTGAAAAGAGTGCCGTCGGTATCCAGCAGAATGGATGGGAGATGAAACCAAGGCGTGCCATAGGGTTTCATTACTTGTGAGACAGCAGAAAGATCCCAGGGCTTTCAGAGTCACAGAAAAAGCCCTGGCATCCCATTGGTATACATCCAAAGGCCAGAAAATCAGTCAGTCAAAGTGACAGCTACACTCTGGTGTGTAGCATAGTGCCATTCTCAACAGCTAAGATGTGGAATCAACCTATGTCCATCAACACATGAATGGGCAGATAAAATACCTTCAAAACAGAACACTGGAAAGACTTGAAAATGAAATCCCGAGATTTGGGATGTCATTGAACCTGTAGGACAGAGTGTGAAGTAAAATAAGCCAGCCGCAGAAACGCAAACACTGCATGGCCTCACTCGTGGGATAAAACAGGGAGCTCAGGAAGGATGACAGTAAGTAAGCCGTGTTTATCTGGAGGTCTAGGAGGGAGCTAACAGATGTTAGTTAAAGAGTATGTAATCAGTTAGATGGGGGATACTGTGTGTGTGTGTTTGTGTGTGTGTGTGTGTGTGTGTGTGTGTGTGTGTGTGTGTGTGTTTAGAATAAGCAAACATAGAGATAGAAAGTAGATAGCTGCCTGGGGTATTGGGCAGGGAGAGGAGTAGAAGCAGCAGTACAGAGAGATGGGAGTGGATACTAACGGTTATTGAATTTCTTATATGGGGAAATGTGTGAAACTGAATGCTGTAATAGCTGTGCAACTCTGTGAATCTACTGAGAACACTGGACTATAGACTTCAAATGGGTGAACTGACGATCTGTGAACTGTAGCTCAGTAAAACTGTGAACTGTAGCTCAGTAAAACTGTGGGGGGGTTGGTGGGGGTGGGGTGCATGCATGCGTGTCTGTCTGTCTGTGGAAGGAAGAGGTATATGCATGTGTATTGCTTTGCAGATGTAGATGCATGCATGTGCACATGCATGTGAAAGCCAGAGATTGACAATGGATGTCTTCCTCAGTTGTTATTTACCTAACGTTTTGAGACAGTCTCTCGCAGACCTTGCAGCTTGCCAGTTTGACTAGACAGGCTAGCCAGTGAGCCCAGGCATCCTCCTGTGTAGGTGCCTGTCATCACGCTGGGATTTTGTGTAGCCCCGGATATCCTGGATCTCGCTCTGTAGACCAGGCTGGCCTCAAACTCGCAGAGATCTGCCTGCTTCTGCCTCCCGAGTGCTGGGATCAAAGGCGTGCGCCACCACCACTGCCCAGTGGGATTTTGTTTCTTATGTGGGTACTTGGAATCTCCACTCAGGTCTTTGTGTTTGTACTCTGCCAACTGACCATTTCTCTAGCCCCACTGTTTTTAAATTGTAAAATATCAGTGTAAATATAAACACACTTCAAAATCATTTATGAATGCATGTTTGACATTTTATGCATTTGTAACCCTGATTAATTAAAAAAAAATCACCTCCTTTTTGATTCAAAGAGATTAATGATATTGAAGAGATAAATACATATATATATATATATATATATATATATATATATATATATTTACATATATATCAGGAATGCATACCAATAAAGCATTTAAATTAAAATGTAAGCAAGAGAGTCTAAGTGCAAGTTGACAGAAGTTTCTGTAACCCATTGAAGCACAGTGGGTAATAAAATCTTAGAATAACCATTCTAAAAATAGGAAGGGATGGGGGAAGGGAGAGGGAAGAGGAAAATGGAGTCACTTCCCAACAGCAAGGTAAGCTTGCCAGAGAGAGTGCAGGAATGTTTCCCATGTGCTAAGTTATGTATTTTATGTGAGATGTGGCAAAATATTTTTTAGAAGACAATGAAATCTCACCGAGAGATGTGGCCAAGACCACACACTGTCCTATGCTGTTTGTTCTTGCTTTGTGAATGTTGTCCTTGATGCCAGGAGTGAAATTTAAGATTCTTGAAGACAGGAATATTATCTTGTACTTTGGGGCATTTTTTTTCAGCATTTATCCAATTAATATCATCATGTCTCTGAACTTTCCATCATGTCTGATAGGGTCAATGAAGTTCCCTGTAGTGCTTTGAAAGAAAATGGCCCCCAAAGGGAGTGGCACTAATGGGAAGTTTGGCCTTGTTGGAGGAAGTGTGTCACTGTGGGGGGTGGGCTTTGAGGTCTCCTATGCTCACACTACACCCAGTGAGACAGACTACTTCTTGTTGCCTGCGGGGTGGGGTGGGGTGGGGAGTAAGAGTGGTTCAAGATGTAACTCCTTCTCCAGCACCATGTCTGCCTGCATGTTGCCTTGCTTCCCACCATGATGATAATAGACGAAACCTCTGAGCTGTAAGCCAGACCCAATTAAAGTTTTCCTTTATAACAGTTGCCATGGCTGAGGTGTCTCTTCACAGCAACAGGAACTAACTCAGACATTCCCTAAAGTGTATGAATAAAAAGTTTGTATTAGATGCACACCTCAGATTCATGCCAGTGGCTTTCTTCCTCATCATGCCCACAGCGGTCTGCAGGTTGCATACAGGCTCAAAGCTTGTTCTACCTGAGCTTGGTACCAACTGCTGAAGTCGGTGAATAAGTGACACTGTGAGATCAGAACATCACATCATCAAATCCTAAACACACTTGTAGCCACAATGAGCATGGAGCAGTGTGTCTGCTTGTGCCTCCCCTACTTAATATCTTTGTGATCTTGAGCAACTTGTTTAAACATCAATATCTCTGGCTCCTTGTTAGTAAACTGTAGATATGACCCCCATTCCTTGGGATTGGCTTATTGCACACACCTAGTAGCTATAGTATACACCTACTATACTACTGGCTTATTGCACACACCTACATCTGCAGGAGGACCAGGAGCTAGTTAACTATTTAATCAAGACTCCAAATCTAGAGACAACTGAGAGGAAAGTCCTGGGCAGTCATATGATTCCTGTAAGACTCCAGGCACTAACTATGGGTAGCCTAGCTCTTACCTTGCTATCCTGCTAGACTGAGCTAGTCTAGAAAGCACAGCCTAGGAAGAGTCTAGGTCTTGTCAAAGACATGAAGACCTCCAAGAAGGCACAGGACTCCATATCTCTTGCCCCTAGAATGGCTCAAATCAAATCCTGTACTAATTAAACATCTTGAAGATTCATTTCTGTCCAAAGTTGTTTTCACTAGTCAGATGGAGTTTTTCTGCCCAGCGTTCAGTGTTTCGCGTGATCAGACTTCCTGAATGTAGTCATGCTTGTCGGTTTGCATCTTCTGTGGCCTCAAGACACCAGGCCTTAGACTGTGCAGCAGCCTTTGAGGCAAGGTAGGAGACCAAATTAGGTCTTGATGCCCACAGAAAGGTTAGCCATCAACCCCCTTGTCCTACTTAGCCTTACCTTGCTATGATAAATACCATGACCAAAAGAAACCTGGAAAACAAAGGGCTTCTCTGGCTTATACTTCAACACCATACTCTATCACTGAGGGAAGCCAGGGCAGGAACTCAAGCAGGAACTCGGAGGCAAGAACTGAAACAGAAGCCATGGAGGGGTGCTACTTACTGACTTGCCTCCTGCAGCATCCTCAACTCGCTTGCTTATACACCCAGAACTATCTGCCTAAGGGTGGCACCAGCTACAGTGAATAGAGCCCACCCACATTAATCATTAATAAAAAAAAATGTCCCCACAGACTTGCTTACAGGACTATCTGATGGAAGCAATTCCTCAAGTGACATTCCCACTTCCCAAATGACTCTAGCTTGTAGCAAGTCGACAATAAACTAACCAACGTATCTCTGTCAGTCATCACTCCTGCTGAATGCATACCTTGAAGCTAATCACCTTATAAATGTAATTCAGACCTCATCTGGAACCACATCGAAAATCCCTGGTTGTTGAAAGTGGCAGGAAGATGGAGCAGGATAAAGATCAAGGCTCTCAGGAGTAACCTTGAGACAAAGCTAAGTCATAAACCCTCTGCCTCTGGATGCATGTTTTCATAGCCGAGTTATGCTTCTTGGTCTGGCTGAGAGCAGCAATTCTTCAATCTGGGATGTTCCTTTGATTTATGTCTCTAGTGGTCATTTAGTTCCTGTCTCGGCAGGATATTAAAATTGTTTGAGAGTTAATTAATTGTAACAAAGATCTAACTCTTGTGTGGTTCTGTTATGTTCTACTAAAGATTTTTTTTTTTTTCAGATAGGATAGTCTGATTTCTGCTTCCTGTATTTAGGAAGTTAAGATTTTCTAAGTTACAAACTTGAACTTAGTTCTGAAGTTCATTACCTAGAGACATTTATCTCTCTGAATTCTTTTTTTTAAAAAAAAAAAAAACAAAAAAAAACTTCCTATCTAAATCTCCCAAATGCTGGGATTTCGACTCTACTGAGCCCAGCATCCTTGGCTCCTATTGGAATTTCTGCTTCTAAGTAGTCAGTAAACGGGAATGGACTGAGTGACATGAATTTACCATGGCATGCAAATGCCCTTTAGAGTCTCTGGAATGTCTGAAGGGCTAAATCAGAGATGAGATTCTATTCATCTTGCCTGAGACTCAGAGCACCTGTAGACATCGTCCGAGGAATTAGTGTGTCTCTTGCTTACTTAGGCAGATATATTCAGGAGTCAGATGGCTCCAGTCTGTGCCCTTGCCACCTGGTAGTCCTCCATTCTTGGTCTCAGTCTCCTCTTCTGAGAAATGGGGTTAGTGATCTCACCTCTCTCATATAGTCACTGCCAAGCTAATAGAAACAAAATGTCTGCCATGCACCCAGCTCAGTACAGTGCTCAGTGTGGTTATCATCTAGGGTTTTCTGAGTCTCAGTGGCTAGTTACCTGACACCCAACTCCGTATGAACATGCAAAAATAATAAATAGTTGAATGCGCAGAGACACCAGTATCTAAAATAATCAAGCAACTGTCAGAAATATCTTCCAAAAAGGTAGGAATTTGGGATCTGAGAAGACATAATCATCTAAGCAAACGTTTCTTAGTGATACTTTTTAACAATCACTGCATCTTTTAGTGTGTGTGTGTGTGTGTGTGTGTGTGTGTGTGTGTGTGTGTTCACCCCTAAAGAAGGAAAAATGGACCCAAGGTAAGAAAGGGGAAGCTGTGCTCTGCCTGTTTTCTTGTGCCTTGAGAAAAATTATCCACCTTAAATCAGAATCAGTGGTTGGGGCTCTCCATCCAACCTGCTGACATCAGTCCATGGAGCCTTTGTTCATTGTCAGACATGGTTGTATGCGGATGGAACCTTGTTACCCTAGTGATGCCAGGGCTGAAGGCTCAGCATCTGATTCCTAGAGGATGACTCCTGTCATCCGACATCAACACAAGGACATCCAGGTCATCCTGCACCAGTCTGCCCTCCCCATAACCGACAATCTGTACAATCTAGTGACATGAACATACTTTCAATTTTCAAAGACTAGTGCTTAGATAAACATTCTGTTTCCCCACTATAAAACCCTCCAAACTCTTGAACTTGTATTTTTTTTTTGTTGGCTTTCCTACATTCTGATACATGATGATCAATCTATGAAATTCTGTCTTTAACAACATTTATCATGAAACAAAATTTTCACAAAGCCTTTTTTACTGATATATGATATTCACTTTTTTTGGCTTGTATCTTATTTCTTTTTTAAAAGTGCTACTTTTGAGATGGAGAGATTGGCTCAATAGGAGAAGAAAGAGAGGATCCAGATATGAACACCCAGCACACACATAAAAATCCTGGTGCAGCTGCATGCTCTTGAGGCCCCAGAGTTAGAGAAGCAGAGACCGATAGATCCAGGAGCTCACTAGCCAGGCAAGTGCCAAAACAGTGAAAGACCCTTCTCAAGGTAACAACAGAGGAAGACATGATGCCATTTTCTGGTCTCCTCTCACATGCATGCAGTGTACACACACATGTGTACACACACATGTACATACACGTGTACACACACACTCGGTGCTACTCATGACCCACTTGTATTGACCCTCTCACCTATTAATATTTGGAGAACCACAGTTTGAAAACCACTATGGTGAATTTTCCTGAAAGATATGACAGATACACTATTTTAAAAGTTAGGCAAGGATTTGACTAGGAAAGAGGGGAAGAGATGGTATGGACAGCCCTCCATAGCCATGGGCTCCTACATTCACAAATTCAACCACCTACAGATGGAAAACATTTTTTGTTGTGTCTGCTGAACATGCAAAGCTTCTGTCTTGTCATTATCTCCTACATAATACAGCACAGCAACTGTGCACACATTTCCTTTGTATTGGATGTTATATCTAATGCAGAAATGAGTGGAAGTACACACAAGTATGTATGTGGGTCATATGCAAATACGTCATTTTAGTAAAGAGACTTGAGCATCCATGGATTCTGGTATCTTTGGAAAATCCAGGAAGCAATCACCTGTAGATAAGAGGGATGGCTTGCTTTAAAAGATATGACACGGCTTTAAATAGAGCTGTGAAGTGATACGGTAAATCTCTTTTTGTCAGAATAGGGAACGCTGTCTAATTGACCCAGAGTTAGCAGGCCAATCATAGGAGAGGGGGGGTGGAGGGTAAAAAAAAAAAAAATGGGCCTGAGAGGTTTCTGATTTGACAGAGGTCACGTGAGTCAAGGAGGTGCAGAAGCTACCAGAGGCAGCGCTGGAGGGGACAGAACTTACGTGCTGGAGAGTGCAAAAGGAGACCAATGTGGGAGACAAAAACCAAATGCAGATGCCAGACAAGGAAAAGCCCCAAGGCTAGCATTCTATGGGAAAATGCCTGAGGCTCTTCTTAGAGAAAGCAATCCTTGGAGAAATTCTACAGTAGAAGGTCTCTCGTAAAAGGTTATATTGACCAACTGTTCCACTTTTCAAAGCCTGACCCATTTTCAAGACTGCCCTAGAATCTGAATCACTGCTCCATCGTCTGTCGTCAAGGGAATGATCCCCACTACTGCTTTAGCTGGGGTGTTCTAAGCCTTATCTCTGCATGGAATATTGAACTCTGTCGGTGTGTGCGTACCATGGGTTCCGCATCCTTGGGAGGTTTGTCCAGGGGAGGCATATACCACTGAAAGCAGAGTTCTTTGTTCAGTGCCTGCACTGCCATTTCTGACGAGGATTCTGTATAAGACGGACTGCCAAGGAGCTTCCCAGAGATATCAGACTGCACAGAACTGTCCCGATGAACCTAGGGAACAGGAAAAAATGAGAAACCACGTCAGTACAGTTGCTGATAATGAGCTCATTCAATATTTAAAGTAAATTAACTGGCTACATTAAAAAGTTCTGGGAATTGTCTCGGCTTGTTTTAGGGAAGGAGACTTTGGAACTGCCCCTAGATTACCATAGAATAAATTCTCATGTAATAAACAATGCTTTAAAGGCCTCCCGGACTCAACACATGTCTTTTACTTTAATAACACTTCCAGGGGGGGAAAATACCCTGAAACTTGTTGCTAAGAAATACCTATTACATTGTTTCTGCTTTATACACCGATGAGGAGATATCCAGAGTGTGTGCTTCGAGTGCCAGTGGCACAATTGGTTAGCACGTGCTACTTGCACAGAGTGTGTGCTCATAACTTATGCTATTAAATGGTGGCACCATCCATAAAAGATGACATTTATTTCTCCCTAAAAGGCTGAAGTCCAGTTCCTTCATTCTTTCTTTAAATCAATGGGGTTGATCTGTAAGTTCAAGTCCTCAGTGGGATCTCTTAGGAAATTCGGTCACTGGGCCAGGAACACAAATGCAAAGAATGGAATTGAGAACTTCATCCTTTGTTTAAAGGGTTGCTGAAGTGACTGAGGGAGCATAAGATGGCTGATGTTTATCACCTAAACAGCAGGCCAGCCAGGGAGAGAGCAATGCGGAGAGCAGAACCTCAAGTCTTAAAAGAACCATTAAATGGATGGTAAGTTGTTTTCAACATTAATTTCTTTTTCTTGCTTCCAAGATTGCAGTGCAGTAACTGGGAAGCGGTTTCCATGACATCTAAGGCACCTCAGGGGCTGATGACCAAGGAAGACACATCGACGCCAGAGGCAAGAGCTAGAGGTCAATCTGTTCCTCCCATCATGCCTGAGCTTATTTGAGCTTGCACTGTGAGTGCAAGTCTTCAGAATGAAAGCAGAAATGGGAAAGACCCTGCACCTCAAGCTTTTCACTGGTAAAAGGAGAAAGATGTTTTGATTGAAAGGTAATACTAAATAGGAAACTTTCCAAAACGATCTAGAAGCTATCAAAAAAAAAAAAAACAAACCCTGCATAATGAAGAGTGGTACCACATCCCACAGTTCATAAAGGAGATGGAGTAAAGAACTGTTCCAAAAGTGAATTTCTCCTATGAGGAGCTTTCCTGGGTTCTGACAATTACTTTTACAAAGGATTCATATTCATAACTAGGTCAGTAGAGAAAAATAAAAATCAGTTACCTTTTACTTCAACACGTGATAATTAGAGCAATGTTTAATAAGTATAACCTACATCAACATCAAACTGGGCCAATGGCTCAGTTATCAGGGCTTGCTTCATGAGTCTGAGGACCTGAGTTTACTCTCCAGAGTCCATGTGAAAATGTGGGGTACGGTGGACTATGTTCGTAGGACCAGTGCTGGGAGATGGAGATGGTTGGGTCCCTGGGGCTCACTGACCTAGAAGTAAGTGCCAGGCTAGTGAGTAATCCTGTCTCTAAAGCCAAGGTGGTTAGCTGCTAGAGAATGACAAATGTCCTTCATACACAAGTATATATATGAACACACTCACAATACACATACCCAAACAAACACACTTAATCAATATGAAAACATACACTTTCCATATCTTTAAAGCATTTATAGTATTTAGTTGCTGGTGAGATTAATTATATATGTATGCACACACACACACACACACATATATATATACATGCACACATATACAATGGTGAGTTACACACCAAGTACTTTTTATGTTTTCTTAATTCTTTAAAAGGAACGAGATAACAGACCTACCATCCTATCAAAACTACACCATTCCAGTTAGTCAAATCTTTGGAAATGCATGGGCTGCATAGGCACTCAGTCTATAAGCATGCAGAACTCGGCACTGTGCACGATTTTAATCATCCTCTATTTGGGATCTCTAATGTGATTTGTTTGGTGTCTTTGTTTTCCATCACAAGCTCTAATAGATACAACACAACACCCAGCAAAGACGGTTATGGAAAGGGACCTACATCTTGATGGGGAAAACACAGACTGAAGTATCAAAGTAAGGAAATAGTTTGATTGAAGTAGCCTCCCGGGTGATTAAAGGCTCAAAAATGTTATTATAAAAATCAACCAAGCTTGGAGATTATATATAAAAAAATCCCCCAAGGCTTCATGCTCGTTAGTTACCTACCCCAGTGAAACGAACACATGATTAGGTACCTTGCACCTGTCAGGCAAGCGACAGTGATCTCAGAGCTGATTATCCTGGGATAGTGTTACACTAATTCTATAAAAACAGGAGTATACAGGTGAAACAAAATCTTCCATAACGCCATTGCCACAAGAAATGTCAGAGGGATATAGACCGCATCTAAAGTTCTCCTGAGGAACTCCATTCTCAGAATGAAGTCATGAGGGGCCAGGTGGCCCTCCATACCAGAACAACTGGGCCAGTAACACTTTCAAAAGAGACTTCGGTCATGCGCATTAGTTTCTAAGGTTGTGTTCAATGTGCACAAGAGCGGAGTGACTAAGACACTGTTCTCAGCCTTCAGGTCCCGTCCCCTGTCCTCTGCTTCCAGAGCCAAGGTATAACCAGGCAAGATGGCGGAAACCTATAATCCTACCACTTAGCAGACAGAGGAAGGAAGACACTTGTGAGTTTGAGGCTAGCCTGAGCTACAGAGTAAGTTTCAGGTAAGACTGACCTAAAATGAGATGCCGATCAAAACAAACAAATAAACAACAAAGAACTGAAAAGAAATCCCAGGTGTCTAGGACATACGCAATAATCCACATAAGAGTCTCAGTTCCACAGAGGTGAATCAGAAGCTAGTGTTGGATGGGATGGGCACCCCATAGCTAGTGCTTCCTTCCGTGATATGTGTGCTGTTGGGCAATCTTGCTGGTTTGCTCCTCCCTCTCATGATCGATGAATTTGGGAGAAACATCTGGAATATACACATTTCTGCTTTTCTTGGGAGTGAACTATTTGTTGGTTGGACATTCTTTGTTCCTTCATGTGAGATTTGATGGATCCTGATGTGTTCCAACACTATGTGAAGGGCAAGGAAATTCACTACAAGCAGAGCCCCTCACCAACACATAAGAAGCCACACTCTACAGTGTCAATGTTGTGATTCATAGACGTGGGTAATATTCCTCTTGCAATTCTCAATGAGCTAGAGTTCAGTCCAGAATGGGGTGGTGAGTATTCTGAATGTCAGAGTCCTTCTGTTTCTGGAAAGATGGGAGAGTCCTTTGAAACATCTTCCCACATGATTCCAACATGTTACTTTGGGGATAATTCCTTAATCATTTCTTTATCTGAGTTCAGCTTGAGTTTCTTATTGTTGTGTTGAGGTGGGGTTACATTGTGCAGCCTCAGAGGCTTTACCAGGTAGCCCAGGCTGACAGAAAATTCACGATCCTCCTGACTCAGCCTCCTGAGTGCTGGGATTATGGACATGAGCCAACATACTTGGCTCTTTAATAGAGTTCTTAAAAGTTCCTTAATGAGTTTTACCTTGTTGAGAGGGCCAGGCAAATATCATGACAGCCTGCCCTAATAACTCAGTTAAAGACTAGGCTGTGTTTCCTGTTTCTTAGAACTGAGCAGGTAGTTTCTGAGGAAGTCATGAACAAAGGACAGTCAATCTCCAACACACCCAACAGCAAGTACATGGTACTGCATGTACCAGGCCTCAGCCATAACAGCTCAATGTGATAACCAAATAAGAACAAAGCCTGGGACTTGTCCAGTCCTGCCCCCAAAATGGAAAAGCTGTAGCCTTAACCAGGCCCTGACTAGCACTAGCCAATTAGCACATACTAATATGATTGCCACTTGCATAAGCCAATCATATCTGAGATGACCTAACTGCCCTAGGAACTCCCCTTAGCTGTGCTTAAAAGGAGCCTGCAAGCTCAGCTCCTCTTGGGTCATCGCCATTTTGCCCTTGTGTAGGATGGATGGCCCCAGCATGCTGATTGCATATGTAGATGGTGGTCTTTTGTGGGACTTCTCCAGGACCCTAACACTTGTTTTATTATTTAAATGTTTCATGTTAATATGTAATTTATATTATAATTCAACAGTGTCTTACCATGTAGTCCAGGCTGGCCTACAGTTTACAATCCTCATGGCTTAGCTTCCTGAATGTCAAGGTTACAGGAATGCACCACCACACATGACCTATTACTTCTAAGGTCACAGTTGATTAAAAGAGAAAAACAAAACAAAACAAACAAAAGCCAACCAACTAAATCTTTGGAATAAAAAGGCCAGGGGTGTTCTGGAGTATTCTTTTAAGTTTTCAGCATTATCTCCCAGCACTGAGGTGCTCACTCCATCCTAATAAGATGTGTGAAGGTTCCTGTGCTAGAACAAGCCACAGCTTCAGGTCACTTCCCTGGCAGAGCTGGCAGCAGAGGCATGGACATGGCGGGTACATGGAAGCCTCTCATAGTAAACACTAAAGAGCTAAATGGGAGGTTCAAAGATCGAGTTAATTCAGAATAACTGAACACCTTCTACTAACTTCAAAAGAATCCATGCAAGCGAAATAATTTTGTCTCTTCATAAATATGTACCAGATGCTCACAGCTAAATAAAACTCCACTGTGTATTCGCTTTACATCAGATGAACCTTTAAGAACACAAATGACCACAAATGCTAGTTGGGCTATGGGAAAAGGTCAACCTCTGTCGGATCTTGACACTCTTTCCTGTGCTATTGAGGTCATAGTGAGAAGTGTCTTGATTATACTTAAACCATCAAATATTCTCCCCGTGTTTCCTGTAGCAATTTGAAGTAAAACCATCAATAATCCATTTTAATTTTTGTCCCTTAGAAAGACTCTCTAAAGTAATCTAACCTCCTCTTGGTCAAACCTAAGATCTGTTTCTCTACTACTAGCCCAAGCCTGCACTCAGGGGCTCTGATTTTCTACATTATCTGTCTCTGTCAGTCAGTGTTGCTTTGGCATACTGTAGGGATTCAACAAATGTTGATTGATTGTTAAATTTCAAGTCCATATTCCTATTTTTGAAATGACTTGTTCAGTATAATCAAACTCACTCATTTCAGTAGCTTGTTTAAACATTCCTATTACTCAAGACCATGATGATTTTAAAAGTAACTCCTGAAACTTCATCTTTTTATGTCTCATCAATGGGAATCTCTAAAGTTTTTATATTACATATTTTGTAAAAATCCAACTAATTTTATAGACTTTTCCCAAATAAAAAGTTCTCCAACTCTTAATTCATCTAAAACTTTTACTTCTTTATTTATATTAACTGTTGTGAGAAGTACAATGAATATTTTACACATTTAAAACAAATAAAAAAGAACTTGGGTGTGGATTTAGAAAGACTCATATTAGATTATGGCAAAGTTATAATACTGGAATTTGCATCAGATCTTAGCAAAATGGCTGCCTGAAATATATTGATTTTCAGGAATAGAGAAGATTCTGGAGCATTTCCAAGGTCAATGGGAACAAGAAAGAAGACTTGAAGTGGGAATCATCCTGAAACCACAAGGACTTGGTGGTCCTCCTCTGCGGTTCTACAGAAATGGAACTCGGCACCACTTGGCGGCTGATGTGTTCCTTTCTGAAATAGGAGGGTGACTCCAAGACAGCTCGTGGAGATACACATTTTAGAAGCTTACCTTGCCTGATGAATCAAATAGGACTTTCTCTAGTGGGACGAAGTTTTCCACACCTTGAAGAAGTTCCCTTGGAAACCCCTCGATGCATGAGGAAGAGTAGAGTTGGAAGAAGCGCTTCAGGAAAAGATGCATTTCTTTCTGGCGCAAAATCAGCTCAGAGTTGAACAGGGATGTGAGGAGCATATCATCAGGCAAAGAAATCCCTGAGACCGGAGTTGCAGATGCTTAGGGAACAGAAAGATCATGGTTGAGGCTCGTGTGAGGGACAGAATGGTCTCAGTCTTGGCATTCGTTCACTGACTGCTATGGTACACCAACCAGCTAGTGTCTCCCCAGGACCTTGCTCCGTGGGATTTATATGCGAGTGATTGCGGATTGCCACAGGCTTCAAGGGAAATCTCCAAGACACACAAGGATTTGCTGCCGGTTGTAAATGCTGAGAACTGCACCATCTGTTCTGTCTGCCTGTCTTATTTTGGGTTCCCACAAAACAGACCCTGTCGTGGAGATTTAGATGTGTCATATTCTTCTGAAAACGGACCTCAAAGACCTTTATGGATGGTCCAGAAAACTATGGCCAAGAGAAAGGGAGCGTTAGAAGGGTGAAAAGGTGAATGGGGGCAGGCCCATGGGAAACAAGGGATGGGTTCTGCTAAGGTCTTCTGGGGGAAAAACAAACAAACAAATAAACAAAAATATGAAGGACAATCTCCATTAAGACCCAAAGTGGAATGCTCCTCTACTGTCTCTTCCTTTATTGGTTAAGGTCACCGCTGGGTGTGGGGAGCCTTGGCACATACAGGTTATGTTTACAGGCTGGACAAGACCCTAAGAAAGCCCAAAGGGTAAAAGCAGAGACAGGAATGCTTCTGTGGAAAGTGCCAGCTACTGGATTAGGCGCAATGGTCACTGGTCACTGTGGTGGCATGGCATCCTCAGGGGTGGCAGGTCAGGCCCAGGTCCACAACCTTCCCCTCTGGGTGAGTTTCTGTCACTCCAGACCACAGCACAATAATCTTTTCGGCCCTAAAACCTTCCCCAGTGATAGCTTATCCCCTTGCTATTGCCTGACCTCTGTGCTCAGCCATTCTGTGACTGAGCTTGGTTGCCTTGTTTGCCGTTCAGACACTGGACCCTGTTGTAGAACATTATTTTGAGGTGTGTTACTTTTTTATGTTGGATTTGTTTAACTCTGTGAAGCTGTGTTGCTGGGCCTGTCTAAAACATTTAATGGTCTAATAAAGATCTGAACGGCCAATAGAGAGGCAGGAGAAAGGATAGGCGGAGCTGGCAGGCAGAGAGAATATATAGAAGGAGAAATCTGGGAGGAGCAAAGATCAAGAAATGAGAGAGGAAGGATGAGGACATTAGGGCCCAGCCACCCAGCTACACAGCCAGCCACAGAGTAGAAGTAAGATTTACAGAAGAGGCAAAAGGTAGATGGGATAACTTAAGTTAGGGAAAGCTGAAAAGAAACAAGCCAAGCTAAGGCCAGGCACTAATCATTAAGAATAAGCCTCTGTGTGCGATTTGTTTGGGAGCTGGGGAGTAGGCCTCCCAAAAGAGCAAAAACAACAACAACACCCTGGTGTGGACCAGTCTTTGTTGACTTTATTCATGAGCAATACTAAGTCACTAACTTCAAGGGTCCACAAAGGCATAATAAAACACTCATATTGTCAAAATAATCATGGAAACAGCTGATGTGAGTGGGCTTCACCAGTTTTGATGCAAGCAAGAGTCAATTGGGAAAAGGAAACGTCAATAGAGAAAATGCCCCCACTAAAGCAGCCTGTGGGCAAGCCTGTGTGGTATTTTCTTAATTGATGGCAGATATGGGAAGGCCCAGCTTCCTGTGGGTGTTGTCGCTCCTGAGCAGGTGGTCCTGGGTGCTATAAGAAAGCAGACTGAGCAAAACCACAGGGAGCAAGCCAGTAAGCAGCACTCCTCCATGACTTCTGCATCAGTTCCTGCCTCCAGGTCCTGCCTTGAGTGCCTGCCCTGATTTCCCTTAGCAATGGAGTGTGACCTGAGACTTGTAAACTGGAATAAACCCTTTCCTCCTCAAATTACTTTTGGTCTTGGTGTATTATCACAGCAATAGAAACCCAAACTAAGACAGGTGGTGATTTTTAAAATTATAATTAAATATCCTATCCAAAGTCATACATTCCATCTCTTTTACACACTAGATCCTGGAACACATCCTAGAGCCAGATTCTATCTTATTCACTTGTAAGCTGTCACTCTGTGGTCCCTGGTTTTTAGCTACTTCACTCTATGGACCACTTGGCAATCTTGGGAAGCCACTGGATACCTCTCTGGCATGCTGTTTTTAAACATATGAAAGAAGATAAATTGGAATTTCTACAGACACAAGTTACATTGAAATACTATTCTAGTTGAAGCCCCCTTTATGCAAGGTTCAAATCCCTGAAACGTACAGTAAATCTGATGATGATATCAGAAGATGATATCTGTTGACATTGGGAAGATGTCAAAACAACTTTATACTCTAAGTTAGAAACGTGACCTAAGTAGGAAAAGGAGAATCACACACACACACAAACACACACACACATACACATACACACACACACACACACACACACACACACACACTTTTTAAACCACATTGAGACTCACCTAGCAGCTTGCTCATGTTGTTAATTCTTTGCAGGTGTATGTAGTAGCGGATGAGCAGGATCCAGGTAATATCCACTTTGCTGTAACCCTTCCTTTTTGCATCCGCACTATCATAAACATCTTCATTTAGGTACAGTGAACTACCAGTCTGGAAAGCCACTTGGTAGTTTTCTGAAAGTCAAAATAATAATAATAATAATAATACAATGCTATCCTTTCCTTGGAAGAAATCTACGCACAGGGTCTGGGGTGGGGGCGGAGAACACAACCTATAAAGGAAAGACAGTTACATGAGCGTATGTTGAATATTTTTTAAAAATGTGTATCACATAGGTACCAAACACAATGTTAAAAAAAAAAGACTGGGTGAAGATATTCAGCACATGTTTTGCTGATGCTTCCTTAAAAAAAAAAAAATTGTTTTTATTCCATATGTATGAGTGTTTTGCCTGCATGAATGTGTGTGTACCACACCCATGCCTGGTACACACAAAAGCCAAGGGAAGGTGCCAGATCCTCTGGAACTGGAGTTTGGGGTGGTTGTGAGCCACCATGTGAATGCTGGAGACTGAACCCAGGTCCTTTGCAAGAATACCAAGCACTCCCGACTGCTAAGAGATCCATCGAGCCCCAAAATTGTGTTACTTATTTGTTTATTGACGGTTCTGGGAATTGAACCTAGGGCCTTGTGCCTGCTAAGCAAGCACCCATCCTCTGAGCTACAGCCACAGCGCTGCTTCTTTTTATGTCGCACATCTCAAACCTTTCTAACAAACCGATTTTTAAAAGCCCAACAGCCCAATTTCAATAAGCAGCTCCTAAGAGAGGTGTGCAAAGAATTTCAACAGCAACTGGTAGGCCTAAATGATGAAAACTTTTAGCATCATTGAAAAATTGGGGAAATACAAACTCAAGATGAAATATCCTTTTCTGTCCCTTAGGAACTGACACTGTGTATCTGAGTAGAGTGAGTATGAGTAGTGACTTGAAGAAAATGGAGTGTGCATGTACTCACTCATAGGTTCGACAAAAACAATATGGCAGAATCTAACAAAACAGACAGTGAAGATGCTCGTGCATGCACACAGAGTCTTGCTCAAAGATGAGCCTGGTAGATTTGCGAATGAAAAAGGAAACTGTGAAACAGAAGACAGTGTACTCGTCTGACGTCATGGAGAGGAAACAGAATGAGCCAGATCCATCCGTAAAGAAGAAAGCACAGTGTGGAGGCTCAGGCCCTGTCTCAACAGCACTGCTCACTAGTGTGAGAGCTTGAAAATGTCTGTGCCTCACGAGTGTCTGGGCACAATAAGAGTGCCGGTGAAGAGATACTGCAAATTAATAATGAGCTAATATGCAGATTCGACATGAGAAAAGTAGTTTGGTACCACTGATGCAAATTTGAGGGCGTTATGTACAAACAACAGGTACATATGATAGTTGATCAGGGAACAATAATTGTCTCTGGGGATGAAAGAAATGGAGATGAGCGTATCTTCTGTGGGTAATGGTCTAGGCATGTTTTCTTGACTAATAAATTGAATTCCCATGCAATTATTGTTACCAGGGAATGAGGCTTCTCTGATTATCTGTCTAGCTACCTAACACCATCCACCTTAGAAAGCAGAAAACTTCCTCATGCTTTTAGAGTACCTTGTAAAAAACCCTTCCTTGGGGAATGGACCTGCCTGGACTGAGTCTACCAGGTTGATCTCAGTCCTCAGGGGAGGCTTTGCCCTGGAGGAGGTGGGAATGGGGGTTTTGCTGGGGGGACGGGGAGGGGGGTGGGAGGGGGGAGAACAAGGGAATCCATGGCTGATATGTAGAACTGAATCATATTGCAAAATTAAAAAAAAAAACTTCCTTGAATCTATTTCCCTGTCTCTGTCTGAAGCTATCAGTCACAAACAATCATCAACCAAACCTTTGAACTAGGAATCACACAACTGGCACCATATATATTCTTTATAATATTTTGGAAACTCTGGAGAAAAATTACATGTATTTATAATCTTTTTGCACTAGTCATTACATTTTCAATTTTTATCCAAGCTGCTCATAGGTATAATTCATTGACTCTTTTTATTGTTTTATAGTATTCCATTAAATATAGTACAATCTATTTATCTACTCTATTGTTGATAGACATCTGAGTTCTTTCTGATCATATTTTTTAGTTTTCAAATATTTATTCTTTTTTTATTGTGTGTGTATGAGTGTTAGTTTGCATGTTGTGTGTACACCATGTGAATGCCTGATACGCACAGAGGCCGGAAGAGAGAGTTGAATTCCCTGTAACTGGAGTTACAGGCGGCCGTGAGCTGCCACGTCAGCGCTTTTAAGTGCTGATCCATCTCCCAGCCCCTGCACTTTGCTTTGTTTTTGTTTCACTGTTTTGAACAAGACTGGCATGAATATTTGAGAATATATTATTTGACACTTAAGTATACAAAATTACCAGGAAGTAGATCTAGTAGTTCATTTTCTGGTATTTTTAAGTGAATCTTGCCTTTTGCCCTTTTGTATAAAATTTACAATGTTTATCGACTACCACAAAATAAAACTTGTTAAAATTCTTATTAAAGCTTCATTAAATGTACATACCATCTTTAAAAGACTTACAGGAGTATGCCCCAGTCAGCCACAAACATGAACAGCTCTCTCTATTTGGCATAGCTTTTGATGAGTTCTTTATTAATAACTTCTTTTGTTAATCACTAGTAATTTAACCTTTTAAGAAGTATCTTGCCGGGTAGTGGTGGTGCACGCCTTTAATCCCAGCACTTGGGAGGCAGAGGGAGGTGGATCTCTGTGAGTTCAAAGCCAACCTGGTCTACAGCAAAAGTTCCAGGACAGCCAGAGCTGTTACACAGAGAAACTCTGTCTTGAAAAAAAACCAAAACCAAAAAAAAAGGCATTATCTTTTGAAATCTATAGAAAAAAAACTTTCAAAGTTATTTGTTTGAATTTCATATGAGTTCACTGTACTGACATTTCCACCCCTGACTCTCTCCCAGCAACTCCTCCATGTCCCCACACTTAGCCTCTCAAATTCATGATTCTGAAATTATTATACACACACAACCTATTGACTCCAATTAGTGTTGCCTTTTTGTACAAGTGTTTGAGGCTGACAGCTTAAGATTGTATAACTTATCAGGATGCTTGTCCCTAGAGAAAACTAATTCTCAACACCCCACCCCACCCCTACCACCTCCACTCAGCAGCCATTGACTGCCTGTCACTCTTCATGCAGGGATGGGGCCTTATGACATTTTCCTCCATCCACCTTGACATGTTACCTGGTGCGGTCATTTTACAAGTCTTGTTTAAGCAGACATATTATTGAGGTTTCACAAACTTGGCTTCCTTATGTCTAATAAGTACTATTTTGCAGCAGGCAAAATCTTCTCTTTCCCTCTTCCACAATGTTCCCTGAACCTAAGGTGTAGGGGATGTGTTGGGGCCGAGCAGCCCACAGTCACTTGTCTACCTTTTGACCAGCTGCAGTAGTAGTAGCCTCTGTCGACTGCAAAAACAAGAGTCGTTGATGATGGTTGTGACTTAACGGGTATAATGTATTTAGAGTACAGTTGGATGCTGTATTGAATTAGGAAAATTTAGACTCTCTTCTGGGGTATATGACCTCTCCAGCCACAGATTCTTGCCTGGACTTAGAGTTCACTTTTATAGAGCAGGTTCTTAAGTCCAATTTGACAATTGTTGGTTACTACCAAGGTATAAGTGCCACTATTACATCATTGGAGACATCTTGCCAGCCCAGTTATTGTGGTAGTTCACAGGATTTACAGCTCGGTGGGATGGTTGATATCTTTTCTCCCTTGGCAACTTGCAGAGAACCTTCCAATACTATGGGAACTGATCCTCAGGGAGGACGCTTCCAGGTCAGCAGCAGCTTGATTCATCAAGCCCTGTGACCTAAGGTGTGGTGTCTTCAGCAATGGGACCTTATCTTCAAGTTCTGGGAGGCAACCAAAGGCAACAGTAATAGCCTATGTTTTTGTTTTTGTTTTTGGTGGGGAGGGTATATTGGACCCCACCCTAACAACTAAAAGAAAGATATCTCTTACCTGGCACTGGGGTTCTTTATGGACATAACTGTGGCTCCTTTATGGCATAACTTCCTTTAAGCTATGTATGGATGTATATGTGTGGGTATGTATCACAAATATGTGAATTATATTAATATATATTTATATATGTATACATACAAACATGCAATGTACTTTTAAAAAAGTTTATAAAATGCTTCCCTATGACTTTTCAAACATCCTTAGTGTTATTTATCTCTTTTTGCCTCTTGCTCTGTTACCCTCCTTCCCCAGCCCCGATTAACCCTCCCATGTTCCTTCTTTCCCCTTCTACCACAGCTGTGTTCCACTGTCCCCCTCTCTGGAGCTCCTCCTCTGTACCGCCCCATGCTTCCTCTCTGCTTTCCTGGCTTCTGCAGCTAAATTATATGCTTTGTCTATCTGCATCTGGGTTACTGCACTCATATAATATTTTCCAGTCCATCCATTTACTTACACTTTTCATTTTTCTTTACAGTCAGTTAAAATTCCATTGTGTGTGCATGTGTGTGTGTATATATATATCACATTTTCACTAGCCGGCCGCTATGATGGCTGCCTAGGCTGGTTCCACTTCCTAGCTATTGTGAATAGACAGGCAATGGAAGCATCCAAGCAAGTACCTCTGCAGTAAGATGTCCAGTGGTACCCCCGGCTCATTTGGAAGATATACTTTCAACTTCTAAGAAATTCTCCACACTGATCTCCAGCAACTGCACCAGTTTGCATCCCTACAAGCAGGGAACTAGGGTTTCCCTTCCCTCACATTCTGGCCAGAATTTGGGGTCAGTCGTTTGCTTGACCCTAGCCATTCTGACTGAGGTCGGATGAAATCTCAAAGCAGTTTTAGTTTATGTTTTCCTGATTGCTAAGGGCATAATTGCTAAGGATATAGAACAGATTGTTAGGTAAGAAAGAACACCTTACACGCAGCAACCCTGCTAGATGCACCTTCTTGTCCATAGCTTGGAGTCCTATATTGTCCATGGCTAACAACAGTTCATTATTCTTTCTTTTCCTCATATTGTTTATGCAAGGTAAAATGTCCAGGACAATTATGAACTCAGGATATGCATTTATTTCACTTCTGCTTCTAGAGGGAAGAGTTTAGCCTTCAAACACAGAGGACAGGTGCTAGAAGATTTTCTTCCTCACTCAGAATTCTATTATTTTATGTTCAATTACATGCGTGTGTGTGTGTGTGTGTGTGTGTGTGTGTGTGTGTGTGTGTGTGGTTATGTGTACATGGGTTCAGATGTCGGTGGATGCCAGAATAGGGTATCAGATGCCCTGGATCTGGAGTTACAGATGGCTGTGAGCTGCCCAACATGGGCACTGGGAATTGAACTCAGGTCCCCTAGAAGAACAGCGTACATGCTTAACTGCTGAGCCATCTCTCCAGCCCCTTGGAACTTTTCTAAATGAAGAAAATCTCCTTTAACTCAGTTTCAGAGTCATGGATGATTGTTTAACTTTATTGAATTTTTGTGCCTGTTTGAGATGATGATTATTTTTCTCTTTTCATCTACTAATGTAGTGATTGGCATTAATAGATTTTCTAATTTTGAGTCACATTTGCATTTCTGGAAGTAATCCAATTTGACATCATGTATCTTTCAACACGCTGCTTATGTTCACTAGTCATGCATGTACAGGATCAAAAATAAAAGTCTCTCTCCCCAGAGGCAAGTATTTTTAACCATTTGTACTTTACTTCTAGTGGTTAGTTCCAGCTCGGAAAATTATTTTCTTGCAGCATTTTTCCTTAATTGTCAGTTTTGAAGAATGTATTGATTAGCTTTCTGTGACATTAGCTCTGGGTCCACTTCTCGATCCTTCAGAACTGTTACTGCGTATCACCACATCCGGTTCTCCTACCACACACCCATGTTCTAAAAGCTCTCTAGTTGCATCAGATATGGATGCTATCTCTGGCTATCTTACTTTACAAGCCAATAGCATCTGCCCCTTGCCCCCCTCCAAGCTTTCTCTTTTCAAAATTCACAACTTTGACGCTCCTGTCTGTATTCATAACCTTTATTCGTTTTATCTCTAGGATAAAAATCAATAAAGAATGCTTGCTGAGCGTGGTGATGTACTTACGATTCCCGTAATTGGGAGGTAGAGGCAGAAGTATCAGGAACACAAAGTCACCCCTGGATATATAATAGCCCATCTCAGAAAAACACCAGAAAAGAATATTCACATTAGGATCAGGACTGCTTAGTTCAATACAACCAAATTTCTTTCCTGAAGGCTTAATGTCACAATCCCACAAGCCGTAAAGAATAAAGCTTTTAGCATGAAGATCAAAAGAGCTGTTTTAATTCACACCCAGCCACCAAATCATGGCATCATTTCCTTGTACACTTCACTGGACCACGAATCTTTAATCTCTGAATATTTTTCCTCACTGAGATAACAGTTTCATTTCACCGTATTCTTAATGTCTTCTAACTTCATAATTATCCCAACTGCTGCCTTGCAGCCATTCACATTTGCTTGCAGTTGTGAGATTGCCAACCTTCCAACCTACTTTTCACAGATGCATTACAGGTGGCTGCATCATGTGCAATACTGAGAAATGCCCCCTCCCTCCCTCCCTCCCTCCCTCCCTCCCTCCCTCCCTCCCTCCCTCCCTTCATTTCCAGTCTTGCATGCCAGGATGAATTGCCAAGAAACTTCCTCAAAATCGTTTATCCATTTGTAAACCTATTTGAGTCCTTAAGGACCCTGACACCTAACTTGTGACTTAGTAAAATACAAGCTTACTTCCCCTCAGTCCCTCAAAGGCCGTGCTCTGGTGTCTTCCCATCCACTGTTGCTGGGATGGAGTTGACACTCAGCAAATCCACACTCCTTCTAACCCACCTGCACTACCTCATTCTGGAATGCACTGTTTTCAATCAACTCATTATCTGTTTTTATTTCTCCTCTTTCCTTCTCTCTATCTAGTTTCTCCTCTTCCTTCTCTCTTCATCCTTCTTATTCCACAAAAGTGGGCACTTGGTTGATGGCAGATATGACCCTCTGCTGTTATGAAGAAATGTGGTGATTTCTTACTAAATAAGTGGCGTTGGATTTACTGTATATCCATATAAACAAAGTCAATGTTGACTTCAGTCTCACACCACATACAAGAGTCACAAAGAAAAATAGATGCTGAGTGCAATGTAGATCTAAATGTGAGTGATGGAAGAAAGAGAGGGACACAGAAAGACATCTTTATGATTTGTTTTGTATGTAAGAAAATATTTTTACAATTGAACATCAAGAGTGCAATCCACAAGAGGTAACACTTGCCTGGGAATTAAGATACATACCCAGATTTCCAGCACAGAGGCAGGAGGATTGCAAATCCAAGACTGATCTGAGCTATACATCAAAACCCTGTCTTAAAGGGGATTTATAAACTGAACAATAATAGAAGTACAAGTTTTAAGTAATCCAAAAGTAAATAAAATAAAAGGACAAACAGAATGGGAAAAGATAATTGCAAGATGTATAATCAGCAAAATGTCCATATCCAAATATATAAAGGACATCTGCAGCTCTCTTAGACAGAGAAAAAAACTCCCAAGGGAAAATACAGATGGTTCTTGAAGAAGAGGACCCCTCCAAAGAGTGTGCTGTAGCCAATATGCAATACGGAATACAGCATGTTCAGCAAGATAAATTTCAAACTAAACTGCCTTGGAAAACTTGTAAAGATGCACACATGCCCTCTGATGCAGCAATCCCACTCATCGGCAGATATATAAAAACACAACCATCTGTATCCACAAGCTCACACAGTATGTAGAGCAGGCTCTTTCACAACAGCCTTCCATGTTTACCTATGGATGATAAACAGTGCTATTACAGCCATGAAAGGCTGAATCTCAGACAGTGTTGAACAAAAGAAGCCAGCTGCAATGATGATATCAGTTCATTTACACAAAATCCAAATGCTGGACAAACTCATATTAGAGATTAAAAGGCAAGAAGGTTAACAGGAACCAGGAGGGGTCACTAGGTGAACTTCTAGGGTGCTGACATTGTTCCCTGCCTTGATTAGTGATGGTTACACGGGCCTTTCTTCTGTGACAAATAACCGGTATTCTCACAATTTACACCCTATTTATATTTATCTTCTTACACAGAGAAATATTTTTTAGCCAAAGGCGTTCGATGCCTTTGATATTGAATATCCCTGTATCACAATGGCATGGTCTCCTCTTCTAGAAACCATCGATGAACAACAAAGAAAACAAGTGTCTTAGTTAGAATTTCTACCGCTGCGACAAAACACCATGACCAAAAAAGCAAGTTGGGGAGGAAAGGGTTTATTTGGCTTACACTTCCACATCACTGAAGGAAGCCAGGACAGGAACTCAAACAGGGCAGGAACCTGGAGGCAGGAACTAATGCAAAGGCCATGGAGGGGTACTGCTTACTGGCTTGCTTCCCATGGCTTGCTCAGCCTGCTTTATTATCAAAACCAGGACCACTTGCCTAAGGATGGCACCACCCACCATGAGCTGGGTCCTCCCCCAGTGATCACTAATTGAAAAAAGATCTTACAGCTGGATTTCATGGAGGCATTTCCTCAACTGAAGCTCCTTCCTCACTGATGACTCTAGCTTGTGTCAAGTTGACACACAAAAACCATCCAGTAAAACAAGTAACAGCCTACAGTTCAATTTGGAAGAGAGGAAATCTCAAACCACAAAATGTGGAGAGTCATTCCCAAAGCAGATGCCATCCAATATAGAGCACAGATAAGGAGGTCAAGGGTGACACTGAGCTGTAAATCCTAGAAAGAAATTGATGATGAAGAGCAGGACTGTGGGGCTAGTCAAGCAGTTTTGCTATTCATAGTATTTAAAAAAATGAATGTAATGTGATAATCCAAAAACCATAATACAGCCTTTCCAAGTAAAAATGGAAAGCCAGTGAAGTATCATATAGCCCAGCGGTTCTCAATCTTCCTAATGCTGGGACCCTTTAACACAGTTCCTCATGTTGTGGTGACCCCCGACCATATAATTATTTTCTTTGTTACTTCATAAGTGTAATTTTGCTGCTATTATGAATTGCAATGTAAAGTTTTAGAGATAGAGGTTTGCCAAAGAGGTCTCAACCTACAGGTTGAGAATCACTGACACCGAGTAAGTTGTAGTGCATTGGCCAGAGACATGCATTCCCAACCTAGACACTCATGCAGCTTTGCACCAGTGACTACCCAATGCTTATCCTGAGGTGTAAAGATCTGCAAGTCCTGTTTGCAGTAATTGCCCCTGGGTGAAAGCTCAGTCAACCCCACTGTGACACTGTGAAACGGTCAGACATACTGGCTTAAAGACAGCTGAGAAACAGAGAATCCCTCCCTACCTCTGCAGCAGAATTACACATTTGCATGACACATGGCTCCCATTTACTGATGTGGTTCATCTGAGGTTTCACTTGAGTTTGTCTAATAATATCAGCACCAAAACCTCGGACAAGATCTCTCTTTATGCCAACGTCGGCAAGAAAGCAAAGTGCTCAGAGCACGGAAGGACTCTGTTTCAACCTAACAGTTGATGGTGGAGTACGCCACCACTTGCAGGATGGCACCAGGAAGCAGTGAGGTGCGCCTTAATGGGAAGCTAGGAGGGGGACAATATATTGCCTCGCTGTCTTTGCGTTCCTCATGTGAAACAAATAAATTAATTAAAATGCCAGTTTCGTTTAAGTCTCCCCTGCTTGATGAAGCAGTACAAGTCATTAAAGCTATTAACCATTCACTCTTTTTTTTCATAGTCTGTGTAATAAAACATGAAGAGTAGGCGAGGCCCCTCCCTCTACTGTGTGAGTAGGCACAAGCGCGGTCCCAGAGTGGCAGCTGAAGGTGCCCCCACCCCACCCTCATGGAACACCTTGAAAAGAACCACTGACAAGCTACAAGGTGATATCAGGCATAGGTAGGTGGAAACATCTGAAAAATGAAGACACCCCCTGGGCTTCAAGGGAAACATAAATGCCAGGATCAAGTTTTCAAGTGGAAATCCTGAACTTGAGGAAGTTTATACACACACACCACTAAGGATTTTCCAGGACTTCGAGTTCTCTGAGCGGAATGGTGGTGGTTTAAGTTTACAGGGTTTGATGTTGGCCAAGGAAGTAGACCAGTGTTCACATGTTCTCACCACTCCAGGAACCAAGGTTTTCCAAATGCTTAAGCTGTTCCCGGCACCCTGAGCTGCCTTCAGCTCCTTAGCCCTCTGTGTGGTCAAAGAATTCAGAGACACACAAAGTGCCGTCTAGAAGACAGACAGATGGAAGTTTTTACAGTCAAGTGGAGTACTCTCGACAGGGAGGACAGGCAACAGCCACTGAGCACTGCGGAGGAGAGCACTCCCGGATGTCAATCAGAGAGGCCACCGTGTTAGCTACATTTTTAGGTATGCTTTATAGTATTTCTTAAAGTCCCTAAGTTAGAAGGCTTTCCTGGGGTGGAGGTGGAGAGGCAGGTGTTCCTATTCAGATGACTGGCCTGGCAATCAAGTAACAGAGCCACTTAAAAAGATTCTTGTTGCCGGGAGGTGGTGGCATGGGCCTTTAATCCCAGCACTCAGGAGGCAGAGGCAGGCAGAACTCAGTGAGTTCGAGGCCAGCCTGGTCTACAGAGTAAGTTCCAGGACAGGCAGGACTGCTTCACAGAGAAACCCTGTCTCAAAAAAACAACAACAAAAATAAGATTCTTGTCAGGTTATGGGCATCAATGAGACCCAGAGTTGTCACTCCAGCTTCCTGTTGTCAGTGGAGTAACTTACGCTTTACCAATCCTTTCCTAACGGTGTCTTATTGTCCTCACCCTTCACTGGGCAAAGGCCTATTAACAACCCTGGGGCCCAAACTAACATGAGTCCCCTATAAAACCCCACAGTAATGGTGCATCTTTATTTCCCAGATCACATATTTGATAACTGGGTCTCCAGGAATTAGATAACATCTTCATTCCTCTGAAAGATGGAGCATGCCAATCAGGCCCCAAATTGACCTGTTAAATAGCTTGGTCAGGTGACTCATCTTACCTAAAGGCAATTCCAAGCAGCTCTCCTCAAGGTCCACAGAGGTCCTCACCAGCTCTGGCCTAAGCACTTTGGTGTCCTTTATGGTACCCTTTTCTAAATTCAGATCTGTTCCCAGATGACAAAGGCCAGCTCTTAAGCCAATTTGTTTCTAGAGTCAATGAATTCCAACAGACTGTCAAAGGACATGGTTCCAAAGACAGCCAAACTCACCGGAAAAATAAGAGAAGTCTCTTTTCCTACTGGGAGAACATGTACTAATTGAAACCTACAGGAAGGACCTCGGGTCCAACAGGTCCAAAAGCTCTTCGCCCATGCTTTTATTTCCTATGGTCACCAAAATTCTGGGAACTGACCACTGAATTCATCACTCTCCAGTTAAACCTTCGTAAGAAAACAGCCCCTATCCTGGAGTGAGGACTGAAACTCATCCAAATGGGACCTGTCAATCACCTGGACAGAAAAGCCCCTTCATGTAAGCTCTCCACTCTGGACGCTTTAGAAACAGATAAATCCTGCCTCAAACTGTAGGCTGACACAGTTTGGCCACTGTCCACTCCACCTCTTGAGACTGTTCCTCCACAGTGATCCCTTCAGCCACCACCTCCTCTCCTCATAGGGCAGTGTTTCTCAACCCATGGGTCACGACCCTTTGGGAGTTGAACAACCCTTTCATAGGGGTCACCAAGAGCATCAGAAAACACAGATGTTTCATTATGATTCAGAACAGTAGCAAGATTACAGTAATAAAGGAACAAGAAAATAATATTATGCTTGGGGGTCACCACAACATGAGGAACTGTGTCAAAGGGTCACAGGATTAGGAAGAACCACTGCCTTGGAGTGTCCCACTTTATCTTGAGGTAAACTCTACCTACCTTCCTCACTATGTTCCACATATTCTCTCAATTCTGTCAACAGAGAAAGCAAGGACTAGGGAGCTCGTGGGAGACCAAGGAGCGAGATCTATGAGATAACATATGGTGTTACAAATCCCATATGAGCTAGAGGTCCACACAGACGGCAAGGTGGACCGATACACTTTAATGCATTATAGCAGAAAATGAAAAGTGATGTGGTTTCAGAGAACACCCCACAGTTAACGACCCTTCCCTGCAAAACACCACCACCCCCAGCACTGCTTTGCATACAAAGAATATAATGATTTGAATAGGCTCTTTAAATACTTGGCATTTCCTAACTGTATATCTCTGTGAGGCGAGATTTTCTTTACTTACTTCAGTGAAAATATTATGTTGCTGCAGATTGACATCAGAAGGTCGGAGAGTTCAACTCATTTTTAGAAAACCAGATATTAGATGAATTTGTAATAGGTTATTTCTGCTAACTCGTGGTAGATTTATTAATGATCTCCTTAAATTAATAAACTTTAACTTCCAGTTTTAATTTCTAGCATAGCTTTATTACCTCCATAGTGATAGATCTAATTTTTTTGCCTTTATAAAAAATTTGAGCAAATTATATTTTTTCCAGACAGTTATAAATTTTATAGAGCTATGAAATTTATTCTCTTGGAGTAGAATAAAAACAGATCTGTAACAATTTAATTTTTCACTGTCAATAGTTACATTTCTGTTGATATTTACCACTTGTGAGAAATACTTTTATAATTACTTTTCCTAAAATATTAATTTGACTAATAGTAAGCTCTCTCTCTCTCTCAATCTTAACATTTATTTACTATTTTTGTTTCCTAATCTATTATATACATACTGTAAAATGGTTTTATAAAATCCAATATAATTTTTACAGTAATAAATTTAAGTTATTTAGATTATGACTAGTCTCCTTTTATTTAGATATATGACTAAAGTTGTGATATTTAGTGTCACAAAGGGAAATTAAGACCAGATCAATTTTAGTTCAATGTACAAAATCTTTTTCTGACTAAAAGGTGACAGTTTTTTCTCTTTCTGATCTACGGATGTTAGAAACAATTATTAAGATGGAGTTATGCTAAAAGCACCTTCAGGAGGACTAGGGAAGGGAGTGGAAGAGTCCCTCGCGCCCTGCCCTGAGGAGCATCCCTTCGCAACTGTCGCTATGAGCCCCAGCCAGAGGTTCCTGTCTTCCTCTGAGACAGCCCGTGCTAAGTTCCCTGCACCATTTACTTGGTGTGAGATCTAACCTGGTTATAACTCTTGTTATAACCAGAGTGAGTTTCGGACTCCTCCCAAGTGGATCTATTTCAGCACTGCTTCTGCTCTGACCAGTGGGCAGAATATTTTTAGACCCCCAACTCAAGGACCAACCTATGATAAACCCTAACTCCATGCTATTGGCTAGGTTCCATTTTCCCTCCCCGTGGGGCTCTTCTACCCACATCCCTGAGCAGGCAGCAAAGTCTGAGCCCCAACAATAAGGCCGGATTCTAGCCCTGCCCCATCAAGAGCCTCTGGCTACCCCTGCTGAAAAAACAAAACAAACAAAAAAACTCCATTTTACCTTGAGAACATGGCTGGGTTTTTCTGCTGTCAAGCTCAGCCATGAACTCAAACAAATTCTGTTCACTTCTTTGCAGAACTGCTCTATGCTTGAGTTAGAACGGGCAGGAGGAGCTTTCAAATCAGTTAAATCCCTTCGATAGACTGACTCTAAACTAAACAGCAGCTCTGTGTTAAATCCTGTGGAGTGTCTTCTCACTCCAACATGATGCTTAACACCACCACCCGGGCTGGGTAGATGAGGTGTGGGGCGTTTACCCAACCACCCCCACAGTTCCCCAGAGTTTTCTTGAGTGCGAGCAGCAGGAAATATTAGATAGAAGGATTTATTGTGGAGAATATCGCGGAGATAAACAGATAGAAAATAAAGGATAGCCTCGAGAGGGCCTGGAACCTTTTCCAACGGGCCCGACTGTCTCTGCCCCAGGGTTTTTATAGAGACGCCAAGGGGTGGAGCAAAAGACCTCCTCCCCCAGCACAGCCAAGTGCAGACCATCTCAGACACCTGCACTCAGGCCCGTGGTCCTAATCATCCTCTATGCGGACCTGCTGGGTAAAGCCACGAGGAACCCAAGAACGGGCTCCCACAATGAGGGACTGAACTAGTAGAGGAAGGTGGCTAGATTCCATTACCTCAGCATCCTGTCTCCTTTGTAAAGATGTGCATTGCTGATGCTCTCCCTGGATTTCTCCTACAGGATATGGAACCTGTTGTTATCAGCTAGTGGTCCAGCCTTTGGGCTCTCTGCTGTTGTTAGTCCCTGGCTGTGAGGGCCCTACTAGGGGTATGTAACTCTGTTTTCTCTGGGTCTCTGACAGGCACCTCTTCCTGTCCATCTTCCAGAAGATGGCCTCCCACTGCTATCTCCCACGTATCATCTCGCTTCTTGTTTTGCATTGTGACTATTCTTAGTATAATACTTATTACCTAAAAACTGATCATGCTCACAGTACCCCGGCACTGTCTCTTCTTATCTTTTTTTTTTGCATGTGTATGTATGTATGTATGGTGAGCATGCATATGTGGATGTTCACAGATGCACGCCTGTGTACCTGTATGTGGAAGACAAAGGTTGGTGTTGGATATCTTCTTTAGTCAATAGCCATTTTATTTACTGAGCCAGAGTTTCTTCTTGAACTCGGAGCTTGCTGATTTGGCTAGTCTATCTAGCTGGCTTTACCTGAAGATCCCATATGGACTTCCAAAGTGCTGGGATTATAAGTGGGTCACCACAGGCACCCAGTGTTTATGTGGGTATTGGGGACCCACACCCACTGGGCCTCACACTTGTAAAGCAATCTCTTTAACTACCAAGACATCTATCCAGTGCCCTTCTCAAATTTAACTGATCAGTGAAGTATCTCTCCAGTGGAAGTTCTGGGCTTACATAGACACTGGACCAGGACGGCTCTGCTGTACTGCAATTGGTTCTCATCATGCCTCAGTAACTATTTCTAGTGATATAGTACATTGATGGACACACATACACACACACACACACACACACACACACACACACACATCCCTTCACTATTCTAGCACAAGTGAATCTCTGTCTGTCCCATAGGTAAATGATGTAACTGTCTGGGACTTGAGTACAAAATGCATCACTCCATCTTCCTGCTACTAATTGTGCCATGGAGGAATAAGAGAATGAGATAGTTGTAGAGAAATATAGTCCCTGTGTTTAGTTGGTGTTGAGTTCATCTCTGAACAAAGACCAAGTGAGAAAGGGAAGGACAAGACCCATTCCTTCAGGCAGGAAGATCAGCTGTGTTTCAGGGGACAAGGCATATACTGAGCACCAACAGCTCTGCTCCACAGGTCTCTGTAGTCTTGACAGGGAGTTCATCAACATGGTCTGCATTTGAAGCTTTCTGTATCTCATGTGCATTTAGCTGGAAGAGGCTGCATCTGGGACCACTAATCCGAAATGGTACTTTTAATTTAAAGTGTCTTACAGAATTTAATATTTTTTATCCCTGCTGAATTAATATTAAGGCCACAAGAAAAATCAAGACTAGAAGATTGTGTATATTTGAACATAACTACAAAGTTAGCATCTAATAAATGTTCTCATGCTGAATCTAAACATGGTCCCACATTGCCAGCGCCATCATTTTAGGGTCTACAAGACAATGTGCAGAATGTTCAACAAATGGGACCAAGCATTCTTCTGGGACTTTTCAATGTCCTATGAATGCCTATAATTGCTCTCAGGTCCTGGCAAGGAACTCTGGAGTCCAACTTCCACAGGTGGCTGTTCTGGCACTACAGTTCAGGTCTTGAATTGCTTTGTCAAGAACATCTGATTCCCATTCCATCTGGTACTAATTTGTGTCTGTCCTATAATACACTATTCCCAGGAGAAAAGAATGCTCCCAGTGAACTCTTGTACCATCCTGATTGTTCCCAACTTTCCACAAAAGACATCTATTTAGCTTCTGGTATATTAATCTTACTTTTTTTTTTTTTTTTTTTTTTTTTTTGGTTTTCCGAGACAGGGTTTCTCTGTGTAGCTTTGCGCCTTTCCTGGGACTCACTTGGTAGTCCAGGCTGGCCTCGAACTCACAGAGATCCGCCTGGCTCTGCCTCCCGAGTGCTGGGATTAAAGGCGTGCGCCACCACCGCCCGGCTAATCTTACTTTTATTAGTATGGTTTTCTAAAAGACAGATTTGTATATTTCAATGTGTATGCCTGTTCTACTGCCCACGACTAGAGGCTCTACTGCTTCCTGGGTGTGTTTGTTCCATGACTCCCCTCTGATGAACATAAGCATCTGGTGCAGGACTTGGGGTGTAGCTCAGTGCTGAAGTAGATACTTAGCAAGCTCAAGACTCTGGATTCCACCAATAGCACAGCAAAGGAGTGGGAAGGAAGGGAGAGAGGCAAAGAAATATCTAGTACTGCTCTCTGCACACAAAACGATGAATACCGTTCATTACCTCGTGTGTAGATGAATACTAATATTGTTTAAAGCTAGATTACTGAGGTTTTCTTCTGGATGCTAATTTATGCTAATGAGTAGGAAATCAAACAAGTTTTATTTGTTGTTGTTGAGAGATTTTTCCCTTTAGCAAGTCATTTTAATATGAACTTCATGGCCATCTGTGTATTTGTGGAAATCAGGTGGGAATTCAGAACTTCCTTCCAACCCAAATACAGAAATGAGTGAAGTCACCAACATGCATTAATTATCAGCCTGCCAGGAAAAGACTGGAGGGCAAGATTAATATTCTTTATGCAAGGTAAAATGAAAACAGATTATACTTTCCAACCGAGCAATTTCATAGTTAAAATAATAAAGAAGTGTTAATGGTCTAAAACAGAAACTAAGGAAACTAGAATGTGTGCTAGGAAGGCTGTCCACATAGAACAACAACAACAAACAATGAAGCTAAGACAAAAATGACTCAACTAGACTGACTGATTTCAATTGGTTTAGAGAATACCATCCTCCATTGTGTATCCATGGCTGACATCATTAGTTGGTCCTGACAACAACTCTTCCTGTCTTTCTGTGCTGGTATGCATGGTTCTGCACTTGGTGAGATAGTGTAGATTATTATCCAATGACATTCACAGACATCTCACCCCTTCTACAGGCAGAGCACATGTCCCTACCCTACTCATACTGAACACTGCTATGAGCAGTAGGGTGGGATGGTAAGAGAGGCCTTCTGTAAGCCTGTGTGATCTGACCTCTGGCTCTTGCCCCAGTGGGAGACCAGCTCCCACATTTTTATGACAGGGAACTTTTGAGGAGAGAGGGATAAGATATTGAGGTAGAAATACAGAGGTAGAAGGATAGAAGAGAGAGAAACAGATAGAAACACAGGATAGCCTCAGGAGGGTCTGGATCATTATCCACTGGCTCCTTCTGTCTCTTCTAAAGACCTCCCCCGAGCTCAGTCAAGTGTAGACACTTTTAATCACCTAGTAACCATGTGCATTGTCAAGCAATCTTCTAATGCAGCCCTTCTGGGTAAAGCAAGCTCAGATCTCACTAGGAAACCTTTTTTGGGCCTCTGCATGCCCTGCTATCTGCTGTGAATGGAACATGCTTTGGGTAGCCATGAGCTCTGCAGGCTAGAGCACATAGCAGCTGCTCATGGAGCATGTCTGAGCCCCATCTGCTGCCTGAGGCAGAGCACAGGAGAAAAATAAAGATGTTCTTAGTTGATCATCTTAGATGATCCTTATATGTTATCCCTAAAAGTGAAGACCACAAAGAAAGGAGAAGAATAAAGTAGACATGTCATCCAGAATTCATGAGGATCTGATGGAAGAAGAGGTAACCATGCTGGAAGCAAGAGAAATGTGGCCAGTTCCACGTTATTAGACTGTTCTGTGCAAGGCCAGAGGCATTGTCTCTAGTGACCTCATCTGTAAGGGCCTAGGAGAAGAGAGAACCCAGATAGAGGTGTGGGTAATAACCCACAGCCCAAGATAGCAAAATTCTACTAGGCATGAGAATAATAAAGTTTCAGTATAAGAAAGCTATCCAATCAACATTTGACCTCCCACAAAACATTGTTATGCTGGCAATAGTCTTGGTCACTGAATCATCTATAAGGAAGAAGCTTGGAAAGACAGTGATGGGAGATTCGAGAGCATCACTGAAGGGAGACCCTTCAGCAGAGAAAGCTGATCCCTGAGGCTGTGAGGGGGCCACTACCACCTGGTTCGATTAAAGGGAAGATCTTCATCTCTTTTGCCTCTGTGTTTCACTCACACCAAAAAAAACAACAAACAACATCAAAACAGAGGCATCAGTCTTCCTGAAATATTTGGCACCTCCTTACCCCTTGGTACCTGTTTTTGGTGCTCAGTATATGAGAAATATTCAATAAATATTTTTGACCAGTGGGTGAACAAATGCAAAAATGAATGTTAAGTGAATTCATATGTTGAGTCCACCATAGGTACGTAAAAGTCATAAAAAAACAGTAGTAAAGTTTAAACTCTATTCACCTGGCATTCATCAGTTCATTTAATAGATTGAATGCCTGGCATGTGCAAGTGATCGTGTGCTCTTTTGTAGATGAAATAACATAGTGCAGATCCTGCTCTCAGGAAGCCGATGGTAACTTAATGAATGGATGACACACTTAAATACATGCACTCAAGCAGAAACACAAATGTAAAATATTAGTAAGACTAAAGAGCCCTAGGGGAGTGTGAGTCGGTGAATGTTTTAGGCTGTAGGATCACAGACACTCCCTCAAACAAAAAGTTACCATCTGACATGCATATATGCTAAGACAGACAATAGAAGATCATATCATTCCCAGAGTCTTGACATGCACAGCCAGCTGAGTAACATGTACATTCAGGTAGTGAACTGGCACACCCTGTTTTGGCAACTGGCCCTGGGATCCTGGAGGCTCCCCAAACCATCATCTCCTCAAAGCAAAAGGCCAACAAATTACAATAATAAAGTCTTCAAAAGTTGGTTGCATGTTACACAGAGAAGATTCTGGTAAGTTCTGTAGACATTCAAACATACCAAGTAGATAATCTGCATATGAAGAAAAAAGATCCACAGTGGCAAACTCTGGGATGTTCAGCAACGCCATGTGATTCACTTTGTCGGTTCTGGCATTCTTTTTTCCAATCAGGAGGTTGATGGCCAGCACGGCTTCACTGACCTGGAATGACACATTAGAATTCATATATTCTGTGTTATACAGGCAATGGCTTGACTGTGCCTCTCTAAGTTGATGTGCTGGGAGTCTGATCCCCACTGTGGCATGAGGGGGAGGGAGAGCTTTTTAAAGAGATGATTAGGCCCTGAAGCATTGGTTGAGAGAGTAGTCATAGAATAAGTTCCTTCTTACAGGAGAAGCTGTCTTCCCATTTGATTTCCGCTCCTGCCCTTCCACCTTCTGCCAGGCCAAGACCAGTTGCTAGCCCTTGATCTTGAACCTACCAGTCTCAAGCACTGCGAGTCAGTAGATCCATGTTTAACATGAATTACCCAGTGTGTGCTGTTCTGTTGCAGCAGCACAATACAGACTGAGACAATAAACATGAAGACATGAATCCATAAAATAATATTTGATATACATTGAAGAAAAAAAATCACCATGTGAAAAAAATAGCATGTGATCCCTGACATGTGGAATATACAACACAGTCAAGCCAATTAATTGGTTAGCTTTGACAATTTAATTAATGCATAAGTCACTTTAAATAAGTTACATCACTCAGCTATGATATGCATTTGCCAAAATGTCAGACAGGTACACATGTATATCCAACATTTCATTAAGGGAAAATGGAAACAGTTGTGTCTGGTTACTAGAGATTATGAATGTTACACAGGTGTAGAGACTATTTGTAAAGTTTCCCAACAGACATGGCAGATAGAAATCCCTTCCCAAGTGTAACTCCTCCTTTCTCTCAAGCAGATCCATGGCTAGATTGAGGACACAGGGAAGACACTGGGAGAGTCAACAATGGAGGACACAGGCAAGACATTTGGGAGAGTCAACAATGGAGGACACAGGGAAGACATCGGGAGAGTCAACAATGGGGGACACAGGGAAGACATCGGGAGAGTCAACAGTGGAGGACACAGGGAAGACATTGGGAGAGTCAACAATGGGGGACACAGGGAAGACATTGGGAAAGTCAACAATGGGGGACACAGGGAAGACATTGGGAAAGTCAACAATGGGGGACACAGGGAAGACATCGGGAGAGTCAACAGTGGAGGACACAGGGAAGACATCGGGAGAGTCAACAGTGGGGGACACATGGAAGACATGGGGAGAGTCAACAGTGGAGGACACAGAGAAGACATCGGGAGAGTCAACAATGGGGGACACAGGGAAGACATCGGGAGAGTCAACAATGGGGGACACAGGGAAGACATTGGGAAAGTCAACAATGGGGGACACAGGGAAGACATTGGGAAAGTCAACATCCACACACTAACCTGTGCAGCAGCTCGTATTGCAATCCAGGCCAGTGAGCTGTAAATCTCAAATCGATTTGCTATTGGTTCTTTAATAAAACTGTGCCTTTTGGGAAGAGGCTAAAATAGTAAATAGAAAGCACTTTAGGATAAAGATATCTCAATGTTTCTTGACAAACCTCATCTTCTCCAGATGACATATTAGTAGAATAATATGCAGCCATCAAGAAGTATAGTGTATTATTACCATGAAAAAAATATTTAAAATATATAAAAAAGAAAACTATAGGTTAAAAAATTGTATGTAAGTATGATCCTACTTTTTAAAAGTACACATACATTACTGTATATATAAGCAGAAATTATACCAAGACTTCAGAATGATTACTTTTCCCTAATTTTTCTATAATGAGTTTACATGATTTATGTAATAAGTTAATAAAAGTATCTTTTTAACTGATATCAAATTCCATTTTAATAGAGGTTATTTACACTAAATATATTGTGGGCAAAGAGACCAGGAATGAGGATATTCAAATTTGTTCGGTTTTTCTGTTGTTTTGACTTGGGTCTCAAATCCCTGCAGGCCCCTAAGTCAAGATTCTCTGGCCTCAGCCTCCTGAGTGACTCAATGGATTTTGATATTAGGTTACTATTATGAAAAATGCTAAAGGTATTTCATAACTCCATAGAATAGTAGAATAGAAACCTCAAGGGACAGTTTTTATATACATAAATACACACATTCACATATACACTCATATGCATTCAATTTTTAAACACAAGAAGTTTAATACTACAAAAACAAATACAGTAACTTATACTTTTAATGATAACTGAAGTAAATAAATTTTAAGTCAGTTTTTAAACATTTAAATAATTAGACCAGGCATGGCAGCACAGGCCCTTAATCCCTGTGGAGACAGAGACAGGTAGATCTCTGAGTTCAAGGCCAGCCTGGTCTACAGAGTGAGTTCCAGGGCAGCCAGGGCTATACAGAGAAACCCTGTGTCAAAAAAAAATTAAGTAATTAGACGCTTAAGTTTTAATATGTTTGCTATGTATATTTTGACTATTTCTTTATTCTTCAAGAAAACTGAAGAATTGGACCTATAGTAACATGAAGCATATCACTGATTTGCTTCTGTCTAGAAGACTCATGGGGAAGGAGTGAGGTCCTGGATCCTAGGGATGCTGAGCCACTGGGTACAATGGCCTGATGTGGCCAGCCAACACCAGTGACAGGTTTGGAGAAAAGGACACCAGGAGAGACATCCCTGTGGGTACCTAAAGTCTACAGCTCTGCCTGAGATAAGGCCCTATGGGGAACCATGTGAGCTCTAGCGAAGCAATGAAGACCTACTAAGCCTGAGCAGTTTACCTAAGTCTGGAAGCAAGACTGACAGCCATGAATTGTAGAATCCAGAGTGAGGGGAAGCAATTAGTGACACAGACTCTGGGAAAAGTAGCCACTTTTAATTGAGAGGAATCATTAGAGGAGGCTGGACATTGGCTTTTAAAAATGGACTGGAGAAAGAACATAATGAGCCGGGCGGTGGTGGCGCACGCCTTTAATCCCAGCACTCAGGAGGCAGAGCCAGGCGGATCTCTGTGAGTTCGAGGCCAGCCTGGGCTACCAAGTGAGTTCCAGGAAAGGCGCAAAGCTACACAGAGAAACCCTGTCTTGAAAAATCAAAAAAAAAAAAAAAAAAAAAAAAGAACATGATGGGTTTCCTTTTTAAGATGAGGAGGTATCAACATTACACAGCCCATGTGACCAGAGAAGCAATAGAGAAACCCAGGAAATGACTGGAAATGAAGTCATAAAAGCATATTTCTTTGTAAGAGATGTGATCCTATACATAGACAATCCTAGGACACACACACACATGCACACTATGAAAATCAACAAACATGGTCAGTGAAGGCATGGGATATAAAATTCAACAATATGTACAAATCAATTATATTTCTATAAAGAAATTCTAGAATTTATGTCCCTGAAGTCTTAATATTGCTAGGACAAACTGTCAACAGATTGTCCTGTAGCTTCAACAGAATTCCTCAAAAAATCCAATTCAGCTTTCTTTTTGTAAATTGGGACACAGATTGGAAAATGTATGTGAAGATGTGGAGGTCTCCAAGTACTAAAAGAATTTTGAAGATGAATCATGGTGTTGGAAGACATGCGCTCTGAATCCTGAGACCTTCCTTACCACAAGCTGTAGCAACAGAGGGTGAAATGTCCATAAAGGTACACTCAAAGACCAATGGGTTCTAAAGATCTTAGCACGCCACTCAAAACACAATGTCTAAAACAGAAAGAACTCATCCTGGAACTTCATAAAATTAAAAACTTCTGTGTCTCTAAACACCACAAGCCACCAGCTAGGAGGAAATATTTGCAAATCGTGCATCCAGTAAGAGAACTGTATAGAATATGTATAGATGAAAAAAGGTGTCACAGCTCATCTTTCTCTTTGAACTATTTCCCCCCATTTAAACACCTGGGAAATCCCATTCTAAACTCTCTCATCTGTGAAGCCTTCTGTAGTATTCCCACAAAAGAGAATTAGTTTGTCCAGCATCTCCACCTTGGCATATTGTGTTTACAATCCTATCAAGGTGCCATTCAACTGTATCTTTCCCTTGGAAGACTCTAGGTTCTGTAGGGAAAGTGAACAACATGCCTGGTACCACATTAAGCCCTTCAAAAATGTTTGGATACTTTTGGCTGTGAGCCTAGCCTTTAACGGCTGAGCCATCTCTCTCAAAAAACAAACAAATAAACAAAAAGTTTGGAGAATGGATGGATGGATGGATGGATGGATGGATGGATGGATGCTCAAAAATGGTTAATTAGACTTAACTAATAATTTTTGGGTAATCTACTACATATAAAATACTTAATGAAGAATATAAATGATTATTGAAGTTATGTAAAGGTAATGGTACTGAATATATCATGCTCAATACTTTATTACGCTCCTAGCCACACTAAAAGGAATGTATAGCCATCTCCATGTCAGAGGTGGAAAAGCAAGGCTTCTGAAGTCACTCTGGTATATCAGGTTGAGATCCAAAACTAAGACTGTATTTATTGCTTGCACACCGCTAAAAGTGGAACAGTACTATTGTTTATTCTGTTTTGCATTTTATTTACTTATTTGGGGGGCACATGTGTGCCACAGTGCACATGTGGAAGTCACAGGACAACTTGCTCTAGTTGGCTCTTTCCTTCTACAAGGTGCACCATGGGAATCAAGCTTGGTGGCAAGTGCTTTTACCCACTGACCCACCTCGGTGGCCCCACAACTGCTGGTTTTTTAAGTTTTTTTGTGTTGTTTCTATTAAGACAAATTTCAAATGTTATATTTCAATGGCCAAAATATGCCTGGATGAGTGGTTTTTATTTGTTTTGGGCTATTCTCTGTGCCTTTAGTAATTTTATAACTTGTTAAAATATTTTTATGTCAAGATATATAGATGTTATGGAATTATAGTACTTTTTTCCTTCAAATCCTATTTCACATTAATAATTACAAGCACATCTCTTGGCCAGGGCCAGAAAGTGATGATATTCACAGCATTCCACTACTTTGCAGCACTGTTCTCTATGGAAACCACACACTTGTTTTTCTCTACCTAGTAACAAAGATTTTTATCATACACCAGAGCAATCTTTCCTACCTTATAGTCTTTTTGATTTTTTAAATGGTGATACCCATCTAAGGCAACTAGCATATAAATAATTTGATTGACTAAATATATTTACCTAAAGTTTCAAGTCATGTTTATGACCCCCCAAAAACTAGAGATTTGAGACAGCTGTGGTGGTGGACACCTTTAATCCCAGCATTTGGGAGGCAGAGGCAGGTGGATCTCAGTGAGTTCGAGGACAGCCTGGTCTACATGGAGAGGTTCAGGACATTTAGGGCTACACAGAGAGACCTTGTCTCAAAACAAACAAAATCTTAAAAAAATATCTTGGGGAAGAAGTTGCAAAGGACAGAGTGTAGATTCAAAGGGACGGAAAGATGAGTGGAATCAAGATACATGGTATGAAACCCACAACGAATCAATAAAGAGTTTTAAAAGATTAAGAGATTTGATCTCAACATTTTCTGAAAAGATCTCCTTGCAGAATCAATGATCATTTGGTAAGGATAAAATGTGAACATTCACCACAACCCAACAATAAGCATGTCATTCAAAGCAACCTGGCTTATTTCTTTCGTTAGAATCTTCCTCAGTCAAGATCCTTGGTACTGCAGTGGACCTGTGCACATCAGCAAAACCTGGGAGTCTGTTGGAAACCCCAAACCTCAAGCCCACTCCCTAAGTAACAAGCCATTATCTGCCTTTAGCAAGATTGGGGAGATGTTTCTGCACCTTAGTTTTCAAGCACTGCTGTGGGGGGTGCATCTCCTGTGAGTCTGCATGGCTCCTGCCTTATCCAACACCTCCCATCATGACATCACAGCAAAGTGCCACCTTCATTTATCATCATGATATCATGCCAAAGTACCACCCTTGCTTACCATCCTGACATCACAAGACTACCTTCCTTCATTTACCATCTCAGCAACCCAAATAACTGCCTCATCGTAAGTTTCACTACCAAGGACCCCTCTCGTCCCCTTTCTCCCTCGTTCCCTTCTGGTTTTCATGTCTTCTGCCGTACGGTCTGTCTCCCTCCATTAGCTCAATGGGAAGAGGGACTGTGCTCATTTCAGCATTGACTTATCACCTTCTAGAAGACTGCCTCTATCAAAGCAGGTGCTTGATACATCTGTGAGCTATGAATAACACTGACAGGCCCTATTACTTTCAAAAATACTGTGTGTCCATTTCCTATATTCTCCTGAGCATTCCTAAGCACTCACAGCCTTTGACTAGTTACATAATCAGCATTCTGTGTGCATCATTTTAACAAGCACAAACACTGAAATGAAATCAGTTTCCAGAGTTCTACCTAAAGGCTCCACCCTCAAAAAAAAAAAGAGGCATCTGACTATAAGTCACTATACAGTAATGAGTTAATGTTAACTTGAAGAAGTCACATGAGGAAATGCCCCGTTATTCCAGCAGCACAGCATTACTGGAAATGATCAAGGGCTTCTAATTCCTATAAACGCAGCTGATACCTTAAATGATGATGGTGTTGCTGAGACTTTCTTCCTTGGCCTCTTCAGATGGAAATACACCAGGGCAATTTCTAGGTAGGAGTCTCTTATCAACCTACAATGATATGACATTAAACTTAGCTTCACTGTTCTCTTGTACAATCCCTTTGTACTTTTCGCCAACCATGTCTGGGGAAGTGTACAGTAAGAATAGACAAGTGTCCTTCTCCTAACCCATGCATCTTTAGGCCATAGCTAGTGGGATCTTCCTCAGAAATGAGAAGCTCTTGAGAAAGCTCAGCATTCTAACTCATTTTATGCTTGCAACATCCCAGGCTACGACTTCTACAATGCTTAGCAAAGACCTTTCTGGAACATTCCAGGGAAGTAGTCACTAAAGAAGGCGTAGCAGAAGAAGCCATCCTTGAAAACCAGGCCTCTGTCTACTCTTCTATGCTAATTAAAGTGGAAATCAACAGAGAACTCCACAGAAAACAGTAATGGTCAGATCTATATATGTTCTATCAAAGGTATCAGTTGACGTCTCAGGTCAGTGCTGGGCAAACAGTGGCTTCCCACCAATATTGAGGTCATTTCTGTACACAATTAAGCAGGCTACTGGTATAGATGGCTACAGAGACTATGGAAATAATCCTTCTAAACTCTTTAACAACCATAGTAGGTTGTTCTAGTTGTAACCAATGGTCTAAAGGAAGTCTCCATGGTCTTGATACTGACAGGAGACCTGGGTCTAGGTAAGAACCAGTTTGCAGCCTAGAATGTTATATGATAACTGGGAGGCATCCCACCTTTTCCTGTAAAGGAGGCCTTAGGTCAGAGCCAAAAGCAACAAGCTTGAGATGCAGGTCACTAAACCTGCTGTCTGAACGAACCCCAGTGCATGCACCCCGCCATGACAAGGTCTCATTCATCCTTTTCTTGAATCTTCTGTGTATACCATACAGAATTCAGACCACACAGGAGCAGTTCTACAAAAATGAAACGTTCGCCATTACCCTGAGTTCTGATCGTTTCTCAGGCTTATTTGAATAGCTTCGAAAAAACTCTCTATCTGTGAAACTGGAGATTTCTCTTCTATCAGAATTTGACGCTCTATTCTGCCTGGAAGAAAAAAAAACATGCATAAAGATGGTTTCCCATTTTTTATAATTTATAATGGGTGAGCAAATACTTCATTCTGCCAACTCTGGAAGCTGGACTGCTGTCCTCAGTGTGTCTGTCACTCTCTGATGAAAGATAAGCTCAGGATAAAAGAACTGAAGCTTCCTTCCCCAGGGATGTCTGGAATGCTTTCAATAAAACACCTCTGGCTTCCCAACACCACTGGCCTTACAGCTTACTGTCCTCTGTCCCCCCACTCTGTGATTCCTCACCTCTAACATCTTGCTTTCTCTTACCCTTGTCTATTTCACAAACATAAAAAGAGGGCCTCAGCTGTATCCTTATGTTCGCTTCAGCAGTAGTCATAACTACAAAAACAAAATAAGCCTGAGTTCTCTTTGAGGATGAATGGATTTTGTTCAATGTCACATGTGCACACACACACACACACACACACACACACACACACACACACACAGAATATTATCTAGCATCAGAAGAAAGAAATGCTGCCATTTGCACATATGAACCTGGGACACTGTGCTAAGCAAAAGAAGCTAGGCACAGAAAGGTAAACACTGCACGATGTTGCTTACATTAATTCATAAATCCAAGAAATCTCCATTCATGAAGTAGAAAGAGGAGTGCCAGTTGCTGAAGTGTGGGAAACAGGGAGATACTGAAAACAGTTCAGTCGGGATGGATTTGTTCTGTGATCTACTGTACAGCCTCATGATAATTAGTGTATTATATACTTAATTACATATATTATAATTAGAGTGTATTATATACTTAAAAATTACTAAGGAATTAGATCTTAAATACTCATGCCACAAAATAAAATGATATGTTTGCATAAGTTGAATTAGCTAGGTTTAATCACCTCATACTATATTCATATACAGAAGCATTCCACTGTGTGTGTGTGTGTGTGTGTATATATATATATATATATATATATATATATATATATATATATAGTCAATTAACTGCAAAGTTTTTAAGTTACATACACACACACACACACACACACATTGGTTGTGAGCCTAGCCTTTAATGGCTGAGCTATCTCTTCAGCCTAATGTTTAAGTTTAAAAATAAGCTTAACAAAAGCCAGGCAGTGGTGGTGCATACCTTTAATCTCAGCATTCAGAGAGGCAGAAGCAAGTGAATCCCGGCGTCTGAGGCCAGCCTGGTCTACAGAGTGAGTTCCAGGACAGCCAGAGCTACATATAGAAACCCTGTCTTGGAAAAACCAAAATGATGATGATGATGATGGTGATGATGGTGACGATGATAAACAACTTAATGAAAAATAAAAATCCTTTAAAAAAATTGCTTTTTTTTTTTTTTTTTTTTTTTTTTTAGAGATGATGCCAATGCCCACCCATCACTTGGCTCTCAGCAACCATGGTGGATGCCATCCTTCAAGCACAAGAACTGAGAGAGCTGTCCTGCAGCAGAAATTCCAGGAAAGCAAAGTCTTAGAGTCACCATGAGTAAGATGCATAGTGTTTGTGTAGCAGGAAAGAGCCAAGAGAGGGACACAGAGCTCCCATCTGGGCGTGCTCATTTAATAGCTGCTGGTGTGTGAGAGGTTAACTCTCGTGTGACATGTCTAGCTCAGTAAATGACAGCAATCATTATACTTTTGATTTTCTTACAGCAGAAATGGCCATGATGAAATCATATGAATGCATTGTCTGTAAGTTCTAAAGGCAGGTATTCTACAGTTATTCAATTTTAATTTAATGTTATCTCTTACTTATAGAAATTAACCAAAATGTCTAACTAGGTAATGAAATAATATAAAACACTAATTTATTATTATCATTTAATAATAAATTATTTTTACTCTCTTAATTAATAATTACATTTGTTTCATTGGTATTATTTGGCAAGTATGTGTTTTTAAAAGATTTATTTTTATGTTTGTAATATTTTCTTTTATGTGTACAGGTGAGTTTTTCTTGCATGTATGTCTGTATATCATGTGTATGCCTGGTACCTGAGAAGGCCACAAGAGGGCATGAGATCCCCTCGAATTGAAGTTATAGCCTTAAGCATGCTGGGAATCGAACCTGGGTCCTCTGGAAGAGAAGTCAGTGATCTGATCTGCTGAGTCATCTCTCGAGCCCTAATTTTTATTTTTAAATTATGTGTATATGTGTGTCTGTGTGGGTATACGTGAGCATGCGTGAAGCCACCCACAGAGGCCAGAAGGCCAGAAGACTTTGTTGGATCTCGTGGAGCTGGAGTGACAGGTGGTAACTCCTCCTAACATGGGTGCTGGTAACCAGACTCAGATCTTCTGCAAGAGCATTACATGCTTCTTCTAACTGCTGAGTCACCACTCCAGTCACACGACTTGTGGTGAAGTGGCCAATGTGGACATTTTCTTGAACCAAACATTAAACTTTATATGAGGACATCGATTAGTAGTAACTTTATTTTCTAGATATGACTTAATGGGAGGCTTTCATCAGCAACTGAGACTTACAGAGAGGACTGATGTGTCTTGTCATGGCCAATCTCTCTGTAAAGTCTGTGGTTTTTACAGTCAAGAAGTTGACTATTAATAACATCACGGCTCCACATACTTCATCATGGTTCTGACGCCCAGTACAACTCACCTTTCTGAAACAGAATTTCAGCTTCCACCTCATACTCCTCTGCTGCTGTCACCTGGCAGAGCTTCAGGGCCATCTCAAAGATGTGAAGAGCAGGCAACCACTTGGTGATGTCCTTCTTTTTGGTGTTGGAACACACCTGCTTGGACAATGTGTGTCCTAAAAGCAAAACAGTTGGGCAGAGGCAAAACAATGCCGTCTTCAGTGTTTGGAGCAATGACTAAGACAATGGACTGTTCTCACGGCAATGCTGTGAGTCTTCATAGTTCCTAGTAGCCAAGAAGGTTTTAAAGAGCCACATAGCCAATGTGTAAGTGAACTACAACAGTAATTTGAGCTTTGATAAATCTCCAATGTTTTGTCTTATTATTAAAATCAACAATAGTCTCCAAGTATCTCCAGTTCTCAACTTTTCATGGTGCTTCTGGAACAACCTCCATGTTCTTTGCTTTTAATATTTGTTTGTTTGTTTTACATCCCAACTACAGTTTCCTCTCCCTCCTCTCCTCCTAGTCCCTCCCCCACCTTCCTTTTGCACCCCCCCATGTACCCCTCCTTCATTTCTATTCAGAAAAACAAGGCAGGCCTCCCATGGATATCAACAAAGCATGGCATATCAAGCTGCAGTAAGACTAGGCACCTCTCCTCCTATTAAGGCTGGGCAAGGTGACTCAGTATGAGCAATAGGATCCCAAAAGCAAGCAAGAGAGTCAGAGACTGTTCCATGTTCTTAAGAAGAGGCCGTAGCCGGGCGATGGTGGCGTACGCCTTTAATCCCAGCACTCGGGAGGCAGAGCTAGGCGGATCTCTGTGAGTTCGAGGCCAGCCTGGACTACCAAGTGAGTCCCAGGAAAGGCGCAAAGCTACACAGAGAAACCCTATCTCGAAAAACCAAAAAAAAAAAAAAAAAAAAAGAAGAGGCCGTTATCAGGAGAAACATCTGGAAGTTGCATATTGTTCACTATTAATAAATTTGCATATATTAATAGGCAATACTTTTCTATTAAATGCACTGATTACTCATTATGTAATATTTCATCATAACTGGATAAGAAAGCTCTTTACAGGCAAGGGCTACATGCCATACTCCTTAGGAGCTCTCATTTTTAATGACTGCATGGAAGGATTATTGAATGAAAGAAACATTTTTCTACATGGCATCAAAGACTGACACTTATCAAAAAATATTTCCTACATTTGAGTACTAGATATAAATGAGAAAAAAAAGAATACTAAGAGATAAGACATGCTAAATGTTTCCTACATGCCAGGTACCATCTCATGGACTCCACATGAACAGCTACTGTGATTCACAACTCTGAGTGGACAACATTATTATGCTCATTTGACAGAAGACAGAACAACGGCTCAAAGCTGTAAGCAACTTGCCCAAGGTCACATGGCCATGCTTTGAATCTAAAGCAGCCTGGCCCCATGGCCCACACCCTAAACTACAACACAGTATCCTAGTAGTAAGGTGATGGAACTGTTGATTAACAAAGAATATAAACATCAAGACAGTAGCTAAAACAGCATGAGGCTGATCACAGGAAAAGAAACTGTAGAGCATTGTGGGAGCAGAACAGAGATCTGGTCTGTCCGGATCTTGGGAAAGCCCTAGGAAGCTACCCAGACAACATGGTTGTCTAGTAGGTCAGTGGGTGCCGAACTTGCCCACTTCTGTTTCATAAATATAACCCTAAACATGCTATTTCCTATCAGGGGCTCTCACAAAGGATAAAAAGAGTAAGTGGCCAAATTCCTGTGATGCAATCTATACGATAAGAAGAAACTGTCAAGAGAGCTAGCTGTAGGAGCTTTTGTGCTTCGTAACATTGAAGTGTTCCTTTTCCCAGTAAACACCAACTCTGAAGAAAATTTAAAAAAAAACTGTTGTGAAACTGACATTGTTTTGACAGAAAGGAGGCTTGTGGTTTTGTTTTTAAAGGCTGTATTTAATATAATATAGCAGGAAGCAAGCTGTTCGGCTTCAAATGCGTCTACCAAGAAGCAACAGTATTGTCATTGAGTGGTGACAGATCTTCAAGATTAGTAAGTCAGAAGAGCCGAAAGTGGATTTGAGTTTGCACAATCTGTGCTTTGAGCTCACGCAGAACTCAAATGTCCCTATAATATGGCAAACTGTGGGCTAAAAAATCTAGGGGAGAAACAGCTTGAGTGTCGTCACTGACTGAGCTGCAAGGGGTCTGAGGGCCCAGCTAGTTGTGCTAACTCCATCAGAGAGGAGACTTAAAAGGTAGAGGGATGTATGTAGTGAAATTCATGTGCCAGTGATGATACTGAGGATGGATTAAAGGAGGAGAAGAGAGATAAGGAGAAGATTCTGGAGAGATGGTACCTGGGTATATGCTTTGCCAGTCCAGCCCTACTACTGATTCTGTTGGCTGAGCAGTTTCTGGTAGAAGAGGCAGGGGGTCCTAGAAGGTGATGGATTACAACAGAGAGAGTACCCACCAGCTTTCTGTTCTCTGGGCAAACAAGACCCTGAGAAACAGAGGCAGGAAGGCTGATGTCAAAGATCAGAGATGGCCTAAAGAGAGCCTAAAGGGATGTTTGCAAGTCCCAGAGAAGGGTAGCTGTGGCTAGTTGCCTCCTGGGTTTGCCAAGAGAGATCTAACAATAGCCTGAGTCCTCTGAACTCCTGAGCTCAAAAATGCTGGCTGGCCATTGTTATTTCCCTTGGAGGCTCAATGGGGAATTGAGACTCTTAAAAGTTGATATAGAGCCAAGTCACACAGGCAGAACTTGCCCCTCTGACCATCACGGGCACACTGTCACAGCTAGACCTGGAGAATAATAAATGAGCAAAGAAGAATAGCCCAGGAAAGAAGAGCCAGCAGCCATCAAGAGGAATATCAAATGTGGCTTCTAGACAAGAGAGCATGAGTGAAATAAAATAGACTGAGGATAGAGTAACAGAATTACATGCATATATACATACATATATACATACATACATACATACATACATACACATATACATATACATACATATGAGCCTACATAGAAATACAGGTTATCAGCTAATTTCGAGAGGGGGGTCAATTCCAAAAATATTAATTATTAAGAAGATCAATTAGATTAATCTTACATCATAAATTATAAAAATGATAGAATTATAAGAGAAACACCAGCCCCCAACAATGATGGTATCTCTCTGGAGAGGTTAAGACTTTCCCTGGTGATTATGAAAGCTGAGCCCGCGTGGACGGGCTGCATGGCCTATGCAACAGCCTGGAGGAGCCAGTTTACCCCTCCCATAACATAATGACCAGTTGAGGCACCAGCTGTGATGCAGATGTGCTCTCACTGGACATTAAATCTTGACTTTGGTCTTCAACTCTCCAGAAACGACAGCAGTAGATTTCTACCATCTACAAACTACCTAGTCTAGGGGAACTTAGGGCAAGTGAGTTACAACTTGGTTCTGAAATGAGGGAATTACAAAGTAGCTAAATGGCACTCTTGAGATTTTCACATAGGTATTCAGCCCCCAAGAAGGAACAGAGGAAGGTAATGGGCAATAATTAGTCAAGAAAAAAAAAAAAACCTTCCCTAGACAGAAAGAAACTTGCCTGCAGATGCCAAGGGCTCAACTGATTCTAGGTAGAGACAGAGCAAACATGTACCCAGACATGTGTTGGTGAATTTCCTAAACTACAGAGACAAAAGAAATCTAACAAGATTTGGGTAGGAAAGGACAGATTTCTTGCCGAAAGAAAATAAAAGTTAGACTAACACTACATTTGAAACATTGTGAGTAGGAATAATGGAATGCATCTACCAAACCCTAGAGAAAAGACAACCCCCCCCCAAGGATGCTTATGCTGGACTGATATGGTATATCAGTCACCTGTCATGGTGAAAAAAAAAAAAGGGTATTTGTGAAAAACAAGGCTTCAGAGAGCATCATCTGGATTTTAACTGGGGAAAGCATGGTGGGTGGGGATTTAATCAACAACTACACAGAACAGAGACTGGGAAACAAGAAACAGACAAGGAGACAAGGAAGAGGGAGGTTACCAATGTCTTCTCAGTGGTAGGAGGTCTGCTATCAGATGTTACGAGTTATAAATACAATGTCTCTAAGAGAAAGAAGAGGAAATAGTTTAAAGGACAAAAATCTCCATTATATACTCTGGACCACATCACAGGAAGCCTTTTACACCACAATAAATAGAGAACATGAACATAAGGGATGATCTATGGAAATAGAAGACTTCATGGTAACTAAGAAACCAGAGAGAGAGAAGGAAAGCTGGGAGGAGACCGAGCCTGGGGGTCTACAAGTTGAGAGAGTTGAGTGCCAAGGAGATGCAGGTGATGCAGACATTACCAGGTACGGGGTGGCCCATACAGGCAAGACCGGTAAAGAACACTCTGGAGCTGTAATTGAGCCTTGGTCAATCAACAGTGATTTCTCTCATCTAAATCTAGAAGAAAGTGGAACAAGGAGTTAATGGGAGTCAAGGGAGGAAGAACAGAGGGTATGGAATCCATCCTTTAAGAGTCCAGATGTCCAAGGTGCTTAAGGATAGGTGATTGTTCTCTTCTGTATGTCTGTCTGTTTGGATTCCTATTGATTAATATTTAAACATGTTAACACTAACACAATGAAGGTCAAAAGGAAAAGGCGATCTCAGCAATCAGAGTGTGGACAGTCTAGAGGAGAGGGGAGACCCCTCTGAAGCCAGGACCCTGGGAGGCAGACACACACACACACACACACACACACACACACACACACACGCACACACACACGTCCCCAGAGAGCCAGAGCAAAGCCAAGAGGCTGGGATTTGGGGGAAGGAGAGGCTGTTCCCCTGGCACAGAGGTCAGGACAGTAGCCAGGCAGATTAGAGAGGTTTCCCAAAAGGGCTAGCCTCCCGAGAGCAGTAGACCTGTACACCTTTCTTTATACTGCCTGAAACAACCAGGGCATCCGGCATTCAAACTGTCCTTAGCAGAGACATTGCCGAACGTGCATCATGGTAAGACATGGAAACTACATCTTCAAGACACCTTGATTCATAAAAGTACAAAGACTTTGACAATTCCCCCACTTACAGCATGAAGATTTATTTCTTAAAATGATACAAGTTATTAGAGCTTCGGGAAAAAGCATGCCATTATCATCAACACATTAAGATAATGTTTTTTCATGGCTATTGTTTTTAGAGACATGGGTACTTAACAGCATCAGTGATAACCAGAAGATATAATACACTGTTCTATACCCCTCTCAAAAATCTTTCTTAATTTGACATAACTATAAAATAACTGGTTGTAATTTAGAGAACAAAAAAAGTGGTATATTATTTAGGAATGCACTCATACTTTGCACTTCTACGATTTTTTTCAATAAAGCAGACTGTGAAAATAATCTTGTTACAAAGACTGAATAGCTGGATAAAATGCAATAGTCCAAAGCAAATAGTTTCACATATTGTAACTACCGTAATCAACCTCATAACTTGATTCGTACATGAAGATCATTCTTATACCACAGAGTCTAGCACATAGTAATTGACCAAAACCTCTTTAAGCATGCAGAGCCTGGGCATTCCTAATACTGACCCTTCAAGTTATGAGAGCCTACTTGAAAAACAATTAAAATTCCCTACGCTACTCTAGGAAGGTAGATGTTTAAATGTTCTTACCAATTCTCAGTTTTATTTTGGCCAGTAACATGACATGCGGAAGGTAGATATTTTTCAAAGGCTGTAGTGGATTTGCATAGTCAGCACCTGAGAGAGGGAATTCAATGGTCTCTCCAAAAGTTAGCATCTAGGAAAGAAACAGGGGGGTGAGTGTCACGGTGAGGGGAAAGAAACAAGGCAGAAGAGTCCATTGCCAAGTTTGCAGCCATCAAAAACATTCCCTACCTGTGCGATAAGGATGCTGTGAGCTTGATTCAGGAAAGTTAATGTGCCCTCTTTTGAAGACGCTTGCTTGAATTTCTCAGCTTTTGTTAAGTCGTCCATTAGGACGAGGCTTCTCGCCAGGGTTAACCAAGATCGAGGAGAAAGGAACTCATTGCCTTCCAGCAAATGGATTATTTCCTTTTGAGAGAAAGCGATTCTGTTGGTTTCCTAGTTCACTGATGAGCTGTGGCCATGGTGCCAGGTGCACATTCATTAGGGTTGAGAATCCCATCCTTTTGATCCAACTAGGGTCTTCCCTAATCACACACATGTACCCTACACTGTCTCCTTTACCTGAAGATGTTTTATGATGTCTGCCTTTAAGTGCTTTTCCTGAAGCCCCAGGATCACGGCTTGCATCAGGAACTCAGCCAGGAGCTCTGGGTCATCCGCACTCTTTGCCTCCATGCACACTTCATTGATGAGGCTGAGACAGTCTGTCATGTCATTCTCTAATGCAGACAAGTGTGATCATCAAGACGCATGAGAAAGCAAGAAGTAGATGTGTATAATGTCCCCAATGATCAAAGAGTAAGAGGACATTCAAGTGGAAAATGAATGGATAACGAAACACAGAGGGGGGATGTCTTATAATTTAGGTGAAAGTACTTTAGTCCAATGCTATAAAAGTAACATTATTACATGAAATGATTCGATTTGGGAGGTAGATAGAGACACGCAAATAGGTACACAATTAGACAGCTCTCGGTCACTGTGGGAACCACTGTTTATACATGCCAAGATGTTATCTAAGATTATAATTTCTGTTTTTTATTAAGAAATTTTTTATTCATTTTACATGCCAATCATAGATCCTCCTCTTCCCTCCTCCTGCCCCTCCAGCCTTTCCCCCCACAACCCACCCCTCATTCCCTCCTACAGGAAGGCAAGACCTCCTATGGGGAGTCAGCAGTCAGTTGAGGCAGGTCCAAGCCCCTCCCCCTGCCTCAAGGCTGTGGATTCCAGAAAGCCAGCTCATGCACCAGGGATGGATCCTGACCCCACTGCCAGGGGGCCCCTTAAGCAGATCAAGCTACACAACTGTTTCACTTATGCAGAGGGCCTAGTCCAGTCCCATGGAGGCTCCACGGCTGTTGGTCTAAAGTTCATGAGTTCCCACTAGTGTGGTTTGGATGTAAGACTGTAATGTCTATCTCCTTCAGTCTGGCAATGAGTCCAGCAAGGAGGTAAGTTACCTCCTCTTCTGGAGAGGAAAAGGAAGCACAGAGCCATAGGAACTGAATGGAGAAAGACTTGGTAAGGAGGAGGCAGGTCAGCATTGAAACCCTGGGTTGGTGGCTTGTCAGCTCGATGCTTAGACACTTTCCCAAGACCTGGGCAATTGTATTTTGCAATCTATTTGTATTTTTTTAAAAAATTAAATCAATAATGTATGTACCACTTGCTCTGGTACAGAGGACTGTGAGTAATCACTATTTTTGTTTAACAACCTGTATTTTAAATTCTGGAAAGAGAGCAAGCTAGAAGGTTGTGGGCATTATCATAGACATATCCCAATAAGATCCTGTCCCCCATGTCAAATCAACCATACTGAAAACATTAGTTAAGAAAGTACCTTTCTTAGCTTGAACTGTTTAGGAAGCACCCAGCCAGTGGGATTGGGACCTGTCCTTAGTGCATGAGTTGGCTGTTTGGAACCTGGGGCTTATGCAGGGACACTTCACTCAGCCTGGGAGGAGGGGACTGGACCTGCCTGGACTGAATCTACCAGGATGAGCTGAATCCCCAGGGGAGTCTTTGTCCTGGAGGAGATGGGAATGGGGGGTGGGAGGGGGGAGGACAGGGGAATCCGTGGCTGATATGTAAAATTAAATTAAATTATAAAATAATAAAAAATAATAATAATAAAATTAAAATAAAAAAACACTAAAAAAAAAAAAGAAAGTACCTTTCATGACTCCAACACCATGAATCTGTGTAACGAAGGCAGTTACAAGCATCAAGCGGCACCTCAGCCAAAGGTGAATGTTGAAATATTCCCGGGCATTCAAGGAAATCGGGTCTAAAAACTCACTATCGTCTTTACTTTCTATGGTCTAAACAATGTTAAAATGATGAGGTTAGCTTCCCATTGGAGAAGGCCAGCATTCTAACCCACGGCTAAGCATGTGCTAAGAGAAGCACCCAATAGCATTTCACAGTATCACATTTGAAATTAAGAAGTTACTCTTTAACATTCTAGAAAACATAAGATACATGCAAAAGAAACAAGTAAAATCACCCTCAATGCCACAACTCTCTATTAACATATTATACCGCATTTTGGCCTGTCTTTTCTCTCCATCTCCCTACTCAAAAATAGCTTTGCATGGGACTAGAGATGCCCAGAGGTTCAGAACACTTGCTGCTCTAGCAGGAGACCTGGGCTCAGTTCCCAGCATCTCCATGGCAGCTCACAATCATCTATAACTTCAGTTGGATCCAATAACATCATCTGCCCTCTGTTGGCCCTGCACACACACACAGTGTGCTTGTATGCAAACAAAACACTCATACACGTCAACTAAAAAATTTAATTAGTAAAACAGTTTTGCAACATTGGATTTTTTTGTTTTTAATTATATTATCAGCAGTTTCTATGTCATCAAAAACTTTCCTTTAAGGGATGAAAAATGGTAAATACAGTGCTGGGTATCTATTTTGGACCATTGGTATGAGTGATTTCATTAGAAATGCCTAAAATCACAAGCAAGATTCTGTATGATAAATATTTTTATGATGACTCCTAAGCAATTTTATGTTAAATTATGTGGTCTCATTCATCCCAGTGACAAGCTTGTGACGAGCTGTCAAGCAGACATTAGACCTTCTGTACGGAGAAGGCTAAGTGTGGCGAACTCTAGGAAAGACTGGGTGTCCTTCCTGCCATGTCCAGGCAATAAACCCAAGAATGGAAGGAAGAGTGGGTCTTGGGAAACCATTCTGCTAGTGAGGCCATATCAAGACTCACCACGATTACACATCTCAGTGGGCTCTTGGTGATGACTGTATCCACCCTCAAGACCTCACAAATGAGATCACAAAACTTTTGGAAAGAATTTGAGGGTCTCTCTCAATAAAGAGCATAAATGGAACTTCAACACAGGCCCTGAATTCGATGTCACTTCACCTTTACCACTTCGCTTCATCCAAATAGCTAGTCAGTTTCTTACTGCGCCCTTGGTTACACTACAGTGTTTGGTGCAATGTGTATTGCAAGGAGTTCAGTTCATACGTACCGAAGTTCCTGGAGAGGTGGGGCTGTCTGAGTCTTCAGGCATTCTCTTCTTTAAAATCTTCGAATCCTGGAGAAGCTTGAGTGTGGAATACACTATAGCAGCCCTGAAACAAGGAAAGGTTTTGGCTGTTCCTAGGGACAGCATTTGCGTGCTATTTCATACGTCTCTACTTCCTATGAGAATGTTGACACCCCCAGCCACCTTCAAAAAGTCACTAGGTGTCCCCATGTCCCCCCAAGAGAACTAAACCATTGCAGGCCGCGCCTCTACTCGCCACACCATTTAAACACAGCACAGAGTTCTAAACCCACATTCTAGGACACTCACCAGGGAACAAAAAAAAACTCGAAAGTCCTTTTCAAGAAAAAGAAATGGATCAAAGTACAAAGGGATGAATGTTTCCATGCTCTGAAACAGATTAAAGGCAAACCCCTCACTACTGCCCCCTGCAGGCAAATTTATTCCTCTCCAAGTCCTCAGGCATCACCATTGCTCTGGCTCTTCAATTGGCACTTCAATTCATCAAGTTCTGTCATTGGGACCCACCACAGTCCACTGAGACCTTCTCACCCCTCTACCCCATCTACCTCTGTCTAGGTCATTGCTGCCCCCAGGATGGAGGACCAGCGTAGGTACCTGGTTCGTCTCCTACTCCTCAAGTGTGACTGGCATGGCTCATGCCAGAGACCTCCCTGGACTCTAGTTGGTATAATTCCTTCTTGGGTTTGGTTCCCAAGAATTCTGGTCTAGCACATGGCTGGCTTCACCGGTGTTCATGGATGCTCGTAAGAAAACTGGCTTTGTCCATAGGTTCTCTCTCTGTTTTTGCTATGAGGCTCAATTTCCAGACTGTATTTTAAGAACATTTTTGTTGTTTGGCAAACATATTGCATTAATAGATTGAAAACTGTGTTAACGCTATCCATGGAGCCGGAATGTTTCCCCTTCTTCCCATAATTTACGTCTTTAGAAAACAGGTGACTGGCTGTTTACCACCTGTCCGATGCTGTATCATGTTATTTTGGGGAATTACGTCATTCACTACCCCCCAACCCCACATGCATACTACGAGTTCAAGGTAGGTGCTATTACTGACTCAATTTATGGAGTAGGAAATGGACACACGGAAATATTAAGTTGTCACACAGCTACAGAAAGAGGAGTCGGGGTGGGAATCCAGACAACAGGTTCTTGAACTTTTAGCATCCTCTCTCTCCCTCTCTCTCTCCCTCCCTCCCTCCCTCCCTGTTTCCTCCCGTTTCCCTCTCCCTCTCTCCTTGTTCTAACCAGTTTGATATCGTTGTTCATGCCATGGTGTTATTTACGAACATTACTGCTGTAATACTGCTGATCACACTTGTCATCAACATCCAGCATCCGCTTGATCCAGCCCAAGCTTTTCCTCTTGCATTCCACTCGGCATATTAACATCACACATCAGGAGTTTCTTCTTCACCTTCGGTCATTTTATTTATCAAAATGGCTGGCTTGATTTTGCTACGTGGGTCACACTATGCTTCTTTGAGTAGCATACTTCAGTTCTCCCAAGAAAACCTTCAAACATCCCCCTCCTCGTGGGACATGGTGATCCTTCTGCTGTTCCTTGCCTTCTCAGTTCTCGGTGAGGGCTTTCACGTCATTCTATGATCCTGGCTCAGCAGCCAAGACGTCTGGGTCCAGCAGTGGGCACAAAAAGCAGCTAATTGGATCAAATAAATCTAGCGTATAGGCTGACAGAGATGGGCTGGGCTGGGCACTCCTGAGGCACACAACCTTGTCTCACCGAGCCCCCAGCCCAGTCTCTGCCTCTGTCTCTCCCTGCTCTGCTAAATCAATCAGAAAATTGTCTCTTTTGTTTAAGTTGCTTCAAGTTGAGCTTCTGTCATTTGCCGAAGGCAACACTAACAGATACACACAATCTAGACAATTTTACATTTTGGTCAAAATATGTTACATTATTATTATTATTATTATTATTATTATTATTATTATGTGGGGCACACATGCATGTGAAGTTTAGAGATCCACTCTGTGGAGTCAGTGCTCTCCTGCTGCCTTTCTGTGGGTTCCGAGATGAAACTCAAGTCGCCAAACCTGCACAAGAAGCATCTTTACCGGCTGGGTCATCTAGCCAGCCCCATAACACATCATTTTCTCCTGGTATTTTATAAGTGTTTGCTCCTCTTCCCTTTTTCTATTGTTTTGTGTCCTGGCTACAGTGTAATTTTTTCTTGAATCCTCCACACTAATTTGAAAATTACATATCCTGGCTTAGATTTTAACAGCAGTTACTTTTAATGATTTCAAAAACATACTTCTCTATTAATTCATTTTAAAAAGGTAATTTCTCTGTTTGTCAAAGGAAGGGAAAAATTAGACAAAATGTGGAAGGTGAAGAACTTGGTACTTTAACTGCGCTTTCTCTTCCAGACCTGTGTGGTTGCTGTGTCTTAGGTACCATCCCTAGCTCGTTATTAACCTCTGCCTTTTCAATCCATCAGATTTTTCTGGAATCGCTTCTAACACTTGCACTCAGTTATACTCATATTAATATTGGCTTGAGTGCAAACCTGCTGCCTTCCCACCAGCCATTTCAACAGAATGACTGCACCTCCCTCCCTAGGTTTGTAAGATTTCTCTCTCATCCACTACGTTATTTCTTCAGACACATCCTTGGGGCACCTGCCCAGGACTTTAGTTGATGAACCCCTTCTGCAATAAGCAACTTTCAGAGTGGGAGACTCAGTTTTTCCTTTCTTCTTCCTCTGCGGCTCCCTGCTGGGAGGGGCATGTATTCAAACTATCCATTTTCATCGATGGGTACCTTTTGAAAATAAATTTCCCCAAATCTAATTATTAACCGGAGTCTTTAGTGCTTTGCTAAGGCCATTGTGCCTTTCTGCGTCTTTATGAATCTTTTCAGCGAGAAATTGAAAGGAGATTGCAGATGAAGAACACTTGCTGCTTTTGCAAAGGACCTCCATGCAGTACGCAGTATGCACAAGGGCTAACTCCAGTTCCAGGGGATCCATTGCCCTCTTTTGGCCTCTGCTGGTATTGCATGCACAGGTTCATACATATACACACAGGTAAAACACTCTTACACATAAGGAACTAGCTGATGGAATGGACAGCCATACCACAGGAGTTACTTCACTTTTACAAGGGGGTAAAGACTTTTCAGGTGTTTGTGGACTAGTTATAATTTCCTCTTTTTGAAAGAAGGGTATGTGAAATTGCACCTTTTGTCAATAGTATCTCTTAATGCATGTTTTCCAGTGGCTATAAGTAAAAATGGCATGACCTATTTATTATAAGTACAGTTTGTGGCTACAAAGCTGTTTTATTTTCTGGTGCTGAGGTCACATCCAGGCCTTGCACACTCCAGGCCAGTGCTCTGCCACTGGGCAACAGCTACCTCCCTAGCCCTAGTTGCAAGCATTTCTTGCACACATGAAAATTAAAATATTTTACACATTAAATCAGTTGACATTTTTTCTTTGAACTCAGTTCCAACTTGATAAGTTTTTAGAGCTTCAATGATTTAATTATGTTTTCTTCTGTTGTTAATGAAAGCTTTTAAATTCATCTTGTATAGCCTAATTTTCAGGAATTTGCACACGGGGGAAAGAGTTCAAAGCCCACCTGTGTCATGTTTTAGCTGTATGATCTCGGGAAATGCAATTATCAATCTCTTTATAAAATGAGAATGATAACAGTTCTAACCACATTAAAATGAATAATTTTGATGATTAAATTAGGATCCATTTGTTCAAAAATACATGCTGGGTATCTATTTTGTGTCGGGAAGAAATCTAGGAGCTATGGATACAGCAGTAAACAATACAAACCAACCCCCCCACCCCCACCGCCCACCAGGAAACTTTCTGCTACAGTGGGATATGTTTAGCAAACACGTGCTTGCTATTGGCATCGTCAGTTTATCCATTTGGCAAGAGAAACAGTAGAGGCCAGATTTATTTTTATTTAGCTATTTTCACTAAATTGTTAAGCAGCTCTCCAATCTTTTAGCAATTATTGAATATTAAGCTCCTAAAAGTTTGCTGGGCCATGAAAACATCTGCAACATTGTCATCTGTTTACGTTCTAAGGTGACGTTTATGATTAATGTTACTGCTTTTTGTTTAAAATAAAAGGAAACAAGCAAGAAGAACAATGAGCCTGACTGGGCCTCAGTTTACCCGAAGTTACAACGCAGTCCCTAGCTCCATCTCCCACCCTGAAGGCTACACACTTCTAGGGCCCCCTGCTGCTACTGGGGAGCTTCACAGGCTGGCGCTTCATAACCACCACCTCACCCTGGAAGAAGAAGAGAGTGGCGACCAGTCCGTGGGTTCTTCTGGTTCTAAAGCCTGGGTTCTGATTTAAAGAGAAATGACTTACGAGGTTTGGAATACTGATAACAAAGAAACTGTATAAACCATAGGACATGCCATACGTCATAACCCACTTGATACTGTTCAGTTGCTTAGTTTGTTTTCTGTCGCTATAACAAAAATACCTGCAGCTGAGAATAAAAGTGCACCTAGCTCACTGTTCTAGAGCAGTGGTTCTCAACCTGTGGGTGGCGACCCCTTGAGGGGGGTCTCACATCAGATATTTACATGATTCATAACAATAGCAAAATTATAGTTATGAAGCAGCAGTGAAATAATTTTATAGGGAGGGTCACCACAACATGAGGAACTGTGCCAAAGGGTGTAACACAAATTTTAAATGGTCTTACAGTAAGAAACCCAGAGCCTGATACTGGGGTACATGCTGAAAGATCAGAGAGACAAAGGAACAAGCCACAGCCACCGCCTCTTACCTCATCAACTCCTCAGCCTGAAAAGGCTTTCTAGCTGAAAGGGGTTCCTCATCTGAAAAGCCTTTAGTTCCTGTCTCCTCACACTTCATATACCTTTCTCTGACCAGCCATCACTTTCTGGGACTAAAGGTATGTGACTCCCAAGTACTGGGATTAAAGGTATGTGACTCCCAAGAACTGGGATTAAAGGTGTGTGCCACCATCTAGTTTTGTTTTCTCTCCTACACTGAGTCAATCCCATGTAGTCCAGGGTGGCTTTGAACTCGCAGAGATCCAGACGAATATCTGCCTCCTGAGTGCTAGCATTAAAGGCGTGTGCCCCCACTGCCTGGCCTCTATGTTTAATCTAGTGCTTGTTCTGTTCTCTGATCTTCAGGTACATTTTATTAGGGTACACAATATATCACCACAAAAGGGTCTCAGCATTTGGAAGGTTGAGAACCACTCTTCCCTTGGTGGGGTCATCAACCCACCAAGGGAAGTGAGGGCTTCCTGCTGCATTATAACATAGCAAAATATCACAATGTAAGACAGATGAGCTTGCACCTGCTTGGGCTTGTTTCTTACAAAGCCACTAACATCTGCATTAGGACTCTACCTGTCACCCCATCTAATGCCAATTATCTTTCAAACGAGCTTGTTTTGGTGACTTTCCTATTGCTGTGATAGAAAATACCTTGACAAAAAGCAACTTCAAGACAGACAGGCTTTATCTTGGTTTACAGTTGGAGAGGGATACATGGGTGGGGCAAGCGCGGCAGCAGAAACAGAAAACTGGCTGATCACATTTTCATCCACACAGAGTAAGCAGAGATCAAACAGGAAGTGGGCAAGGATCCAAGACATCAAAGCCCACCCCCAGTGACATACTTCCTCCAGCAAGTTTCTACCTCCTAAAGGTCCCATAATCCAAAGGACACCATCAACTAAAGACCAAGTGTTCACACACATGAGCCTACAGGGCACATTTTTCACTCACACCACCACAGAGAGACATTGTTAGTTAGCATCCACCTCAGAGGGCTACGTTTCCATGGCACCATCTCCAGGGACCACATTTAAGCATCAGCAACTGCACAATGGAGAATTTTGAGTTCCTCCACTGCACTAGCCGGAGAAGTCCAGAAATACGAGCCAGGCTAAAGTCTCAAATCCCAAGAGATTTCATTTTTGTCAGAAAAGCAAAAGGCTTGGATGCTTTCCCATTTAGACCACAATTAAAAACAAAGCAAAACAAAAACAAACATCTGCTTAAACAACATAAAAAGGCCGGGGTTCTGAAAGAGTCCAGAAGGAGAAATACAGTGTGGGAAGCTTTGATCCCATTTATTTCTTATTAACATTCATGACAAAAATGGTCAGTTTAGTCTCATAAAATCCATGCAGCTTGCTCTACCTGTCGCCCCAGGGGAAGCGCCTTTCAATTTCCTTGACACATAATTTTATTAGAAGTATCAGGAAATGTCAGGCTGACCATCATTTGGAAAGGGATTGTCCAACACTCTCAGCAGCGCCCCCAACAGAAGCCTGTCAGGGGGTCAAAAAGAAAAACTCACTCATCCTGACAGCAACCTTCCCAAAATGAAGACTCTGCTCCACAGATGCAATAGCACCAAAGGTTCTTCAGGTTTTTTTTCCCCCCCAGGGGTCACATTCATGGATTTAAAACGGGAGTGTTCTGATATACTGGAAGAGTTGGCGTACGTCGACCACACATCTGCCTAGTCTTCAAATTAATGCTCTATTATGACAGCCCTTTCCTGGATATCTCACAATTTCTCGTTCCCATTCCTTTCTCATTAAAAAAAAAAAAACAGAAAAAGAAAAAGCACTCATCACTCACGTCCTCTGTACCAAAAGAGAATAGAATATCTAAGGACAGGTAAAGAATGAAGGTAATGACCAGAAAGTGCAAGCATGCATGCATGCGTGTATATGTTCTAGGTCTACAGTTACCCTCAGAGATAGAGTTTGAGGAAAAGAGCATACTGGCAATCATATAGTAAAAGTTTCTTCGCCCCTCAAACTCTGGCAGGGGAAATCATTTGTGATTAGTAGTAACAGTCTAAGCCTAAGCCTGTAATTAATACAGTTTCAAACACTACCAATAAGCCGTAGCACAAACATGGCCATAAATGTACTATCACTCTAAACTATCATAGCTCAAGTTCAATCTCAACACCACTATCTACACCTAAAAACTACTATTGTATGTAAAATTATTGGGCCCACTAAACAGTGCCGTCAACATTTAAGATATCAGAAACTGAGTTATTTAATATTGACTTCATTTAGGATAAAAAATAAGTCATTACATATTAACAGAAACAATACATTTCACACAAAAAAAAAAATATTTTCCAAAACATGAATGCAGAGGCTGCCATGGCTTTATTTACTCGTCCTAATAAAGGAAAACCCATTTCTCTCCCTGCTGGTACATCAGTCCATTGTCCCATTTGATTTTGATTGAAGTAAAGAAGATTAAGCCTCACACAAGGAGACTTTTTCTTTTCTTTTGGGGTCTACATACGTGTGTGGTGTATGTGTGAGTATATGTTTGTGAATATACATGTGTGTGTACAGATGTGCGTGCATACCTGCACACATGCATGTGGAGGTCAAAGGTCAATGTCTTGTGTCTTCCTCTATTACTTTTTAACCTTATTGAGACAAGTTCTTTCACTGAACATGGGTCTCATTGACTGGCTAGGCTGACTGAGCAGCAAGCTCTGGGGATCCCTCCCACTCCCACACTAGGTTACAGATGCACACCACCAGGCTTTTTCCCCAGGTGCCAGAGATCTCTGCTCAGGGCCTCGTGCTTGTTCAGCAAGCACTCTGCCCGCTGAGCCATTGCCCCGCCCCCAATTGGCCTCTCTAGATAACTACAAACATTTTTCTTTGATAGTTTCCTAAACGTTTGCAGCCATATAGAATCCTGCAGCACACACTGATGAAGGTTTCCTACATTGGAACCTATTGCTCTGCTGGACTCACAGAGATTTTGAAATACTGAGCATTAGTCATCTGGAAAAATGAGTTATGTAAATACATCAATTATTGAAATACTTAATTATATACTTCAACAATATTTCCATGAATATTACCACTCACATAACCAAACTCTCATGTTCATGTGACAAATACATATTCTCCAAAATTCAGATGTTCCTTTGAAAGTTCAAATTCTGTCACAGGGAACAGATACTACCAGATCTGTTCCTAGAAGTAGCATAATCATTTTCAAGAAAATGTCTGCCAAATATCCCAAGTTGAACAGCCACAGTCTGTCAGTTGTTTTTTCAAATAAAGATGGTCTTCCACGAAAAGAGCATCTTGTTCAACTCTCAATTCCATCACCCATGTGTTCCTTTGAAAGACAGCCATCAGCATTGGTACACTGCAGAAATACCCAGACAAACAGCCCACTGAAGATCCCACCAGCCTAGGAAGGTCCACACTGTAGGGTAGAGACTCCAAATGCCACAGCATCTGCTTCTTCATCAAAGGCATTATTAAATGCAGTTGGCTTTAATCTCTCTCTCTCTCTCTCTCTCTCTCTCTCTCTCTCTCTCTCTCTCTCTCTCTCTCTCTCTGTGTGTGTGTGTGTGTGTGTGTGTGTGTGTGTGTGTGTGTGTGTGTTCTCTCCTTCCACCATGCAGGTCCCAGGGATTGAACTTGGGTCATAGGGCTTGACAGAAAGTGCTCTTACCCTCTGAGTCATCTTTTCAGACCCCAGCTGGCTTTTGCTTTTGTTTTTAATTGCACATGAGCAATATTAACATCTATAATGTCATAGTTTTTTCCCACTCTGTGATTCATGCTGAGGGGTCAGAGGTTTTAGAGCTGTTTTGGCAGCATCGATGCATAATACGGTGAGTCAGGTAACCACATCTTAGTTCTAACAGAATATTTCAGTCTTCAGACCCCCACCTCCAAAGGTCTCAGACATTGCCAATCACCTGCGTCCCCTGAGAACCAGTGCTCCACAGAGAGCTTATAGATTTTTCACGACTGCTTAGAAATGGATAAATTACCCCTCGTTCTGTCTCTAGAACAAAATCCATATACAATGTACATAAGCCAATGTGTGAATCTGCTGAGTGTATCACTGGGCCTTCTAGAGAGAGTGTGGTAGGTTACTGGAAAGCTTGGCTATGTCTCAAGAGAATGGGGAAAGGAGCTGGTTTGTTTTAGTTTTATGGTGCTTGCTGGATGGTGGCATTTGGGTAAGGGTTCCTATACACAGATCATGAGTCTAAACATCCTACCAGCACCAGAGTGGCATAACTGATCCTTGTTACCTGCTCACACAGGTGCTGGGTACAAGAAGGGGAGTGGTGGAACCCAAAGGCTGTCAGCAGTGAGCATAAAAATTGACCCATACTCTCTGTTACAACACGTAACTTTTTATCTCTTTAAATGATAGGACTTAAATCCTGAGCTTCGGGCATGATACACACACAGTCTACCACCCAACTCTATCAAGCCACAGTACATCATCTTCAAAGAACCCTTTCTCTTCCCTCAAGCCCAATGTCCCTACTCCTGATGGTCTCCTGGAGCTTACGGTTTCAGACGTGGTATGCAGCTGACTCACTTATGGTTGAAGAGTATTAGCCGCCTGCTTATCATCTGTTAGGAGATACACTTCCTGACCAGAGGGTTTTCATCAGTACTACTACGCATTTTGTACAGGTTACACATACTGACCTGTGCTTAGCATAGTGTCAATGCTCCAAACTATTTTCAGTAAATGATACAAATATATATATATGTATATATAGACATATATATATACATACATATATGTATGTATGTATGTATTAGTAAACAAACCACTAGTGAATGTGTCCGAGGACTTCATGACACAGATGTGTTTATCACCAGTGGCATGGAAACCCACTGGAAGACTGTTTCTGTGACTACAAAGACTCTCTGGACTAGTGCTATTGTATACATAGCTGTGAACACGTGGATAAAGGTGCCTTTGCACCGTCAGTCTCTAAATCAGAGTGGTAGTGAGACAGCTACTGAAAGAATCAATGACCGAGATGAATAAAGGCTCTGATACACTGTGCATTAAATAATCAGCTTCTCAGATAGTCCAGCCCTCACCAGGGTCTCACACAGTCCAGCCCTCACCAGGGTCTCACACAGTCCAGCCCTCAACAGGGTCTCACACAGTCCAGCCCTCAACAAGGTCACACAGTCCAGCCCTCAACAGAGTCACACAGTCCAGCCCTCAACAAGGTCACACAGTCTAGCCCTCAACAGAGTCACACAGTCCAGCCCTCAACAAGGTCACACAGTCTAGCCCTCAACAGAGTCACACAGTCCAGCCCTCAACAGGGTCTCACACAGTCCAGCCCTCAACAGGGTCTCACACAGTCCAGCCCTCAACAAGGTCACACAGTCCAGCCCTCAACAGAGTCACACAGTCCAGCCCTCAACAGGGTCTCACACAGTCCAGCCCTCAACAGGTTCTCACACAGTCCAGCCCTCAACAGGGTCTCACACAGTCCAGCCCTCAACAGAGTCACACAGTCCAGCCCTCAACAGGGTCTCACACAGTCCAGCCCTCAACAGGTTCTCACACAGTCCAGCCCTCAACAGGGTCTCACACAGTCCAGCCCTCAACAGGGTCACACAGTCCAGCCCTCACCAGGGTCACACAGTCCAGCCCTCAACAAGGTCACACAGTCTAGCCCTCAACAAGGTCACACAGTCCAGCCCTCAACAGGGTCACACAGTCTAGCCCTCAACAAGGTCACACAGTCTAGCCCTCAACAGGGTCACACAGTCCAGCCCTCAACAAGGTCACACAGTCCAGCCCTCAACAAGGTCACACAATCCAGCCCTCAACAGGGTCACACAGTCTAGCCCTCAACAAGGTCACACAGTCTAGCCCTCAACAGGTCAGATAATGCTACTTTTTTAAACCTAGATCTTCTTTGTCTTTTTAATTTAATGTGTGTGTGTGTGTGTGTGTGTGTGTGTGTGTGTGTGTGTGTGTGTGTCATGTACAGCAGTGACTGAAGAAGCCTGAAGAGGCCAGAAGAGGGCACTGGATTCCCCAGAGCTGGGTTACAGGTAGTCACCCCATCTGGATGTTCTGGAAGAGTATTCTTAACTGCTGAACAATCTCTTAAGCCCCTTTTCATATTTTTATTTGGTGCTTAAGAAAAAATAATACTCCAAAGCCTTTATGTGTTTAAAAAACTATAAAAATTGAATTTCTTGTTAAAAAATAAACAAAAGTCAAGCACCATTAATTTGTCCATTTTATATATGATATTAAACATCCTACCTAGTATGTTTAATAAAGGAACTTCTTTATGGAAAACTGATGTGTTCTATGTAAATATTAATTTTAAAACCCTGTGAATAATTAAAAATAAGTACACCCCTATAGATCTAGGACTCTCCAAAACTTATAAAGTGTGAATATTCAACAAATGAGAATAAACAACTTCCCACTGCCACCAAATGACAGGGAACTGGGACTTTGGGGGTAAGTGGGTAAGGAGAGTGAGGGGTGAGGGGACAAAGGGAAGAAGGGAGAGAGGGGTTGAGGGGGTGAAGAAGGCGAGGAGTTAAGTGGATGGGTGGAGTGAGGGGTGATAGAGATGAGGGGAGCAAGGGGGATGAAGGGGTGAGAGGATGAGGGAGTGAGAAGATGAGGGGATAAGGGGGTGAGGGAGTGAGAGGATGAGGAATGAGAGGAGGAGGGGGTGAGGGGATGAGGTGGTGAGAGGATGAAGGGGTGAGGGGATGAGGTGGTGAGAGGATGAAGGGATGAGGGGGTGAGGTGGTATTCCTCTTCTTCCAGGAGACTCACCCATATGGTGCCCGGTGTCTCTGTAGGGCAATTGCTGCCAGCTCAAGTCTGGCCTTCACCATGGTCTCCAGCTCCCCAACAGAGCACTGACAGAGGGGCTTGTGACATTGATGCTCCAGCTCCGACACCAGGCAGTTGAGCCTGTCTTCAGCCTCCATCAGTAAAAGTGACTAAAGAAAGAGCACCACACGGTCACTCAAATTCAGAGACAAAATCCTCACTCTTGACAACTCTTCATTAACCTTGGGTTCACAGACAAAAGAGCTGTAGCTCATGACTGAATAAAATTTATATGGTGTATCTATTTTCTCTGTAAGGCACATCACAAACACGAGACACCATTGCTGTGGAACAAACTTTGTGCACTGCAAATGTGTATTATTCTCATTGGTTAATGAAAAAGCTGACTGGCCAATAGCTGGACAGGTAGAGGATAGGCAGGAGAGCCAAGCTGAGAGGATGCTGGGAAGAAGAGGGGAAGAGTCTGGAGAGTCTCGAGCAGATGCAGAGAGAAGCAAGATGAGCGTGCTGTGTTGAAAGAAGGTACCACCACGTGGCAGAGGGTAGATAAGAAGTATGGGTTAATTTAAAATGTAAGAGTTAGCTAGTAACTAGCCTATGCTATCGACTGATCATTTATAATTAATAAGAAGTCTCCATGTCAGTTATTTGGGAGCTGACAGGTGGGATAGAAAAATCCACCTACACATCATCATAATATTCTGCATGAGAGCCATTTTATATCACAAAACTCATTGACAACAGAAACACAGTGAGGGGATATAGCACATATTTGGGGATTACTAATGCAAAAATATAAAGCTAAAATATTTTAAGCATTGACATGGCATTCCAAAAAGCAACAGATATTGAAGCATTTAGATGTTTAGATTAGGGATGCTCAAGCAGTGACGCCTATCCAAATATTACCAAATCCCGCAGAATCTGAAGATTCTGGTAAGAGTCACTCAACCTGTACTAACAGACCAGAGAAGTGCAGAAGGGCCACCTGGCAGTCTAAGAGAAGGAGGAAACAAAGCATCAGTGGAGAATCTCTTCCACCATGGTCAGTCACATACATACTGGGTGCATATATATTTTTATGATCAAACGTTTTTGACATACTGAGCATGTCCACTAATGACTATAAAAGTGTGGATGTCAAGAGTGTGCTTTTTGAAGTTACAAGTAAATGTTAGCAAATGGGCTAATTAGCAGACAGAATCCATAATGAAGGCAGACTGTATTCCAAGTTAAATTCTGATTACTTAATTGGTAATATGGAGGCAATGAGATTTTATGATATACAATCAATTGTAAACAGAATCAATATGGCAGAAGACAGTCTTTGAAACAACTGGTCTCATCATGTACTTTTGACAGTGGGCTAGATCTAAAAGCCTCCTCCCGGAGAACTAGCTCTCACAGTCCTGTAAAAGGGTACCATGCAAGCTTCAAAGGGAAGGATATAACCAATGACCTACCCAACTATGATGTCTATGAACCACAACAACAACCAGTATGGCAGGATTTCCCTAAAGGCACAGTAGTGGTACACATACCTAGGTAGTAACCAACAGTACTTTAATTGAGCTTAAGACAGGCTCAGCAAGATGGAAATCACATGTGGTACTGGAAACCTAGCAAACTACCCAGGGCTAGTGAACTGATGGATCTTGGAGGAGAACCTGCATCTGCCACTATACTAAACCAGCACAATAATCCTTAACTACATTCTAAACAGTTGTCCATATGCCCACAGAAAAGTATAGTTCTCATTCCTTCTCAAGGAAACTTCTCTTTGTGATAGACAGTGACCACTGCAGAAAATCACAACCCAATCAAAATGCAGAGTTGTCTGTCTTTTGAGCCCCGTCCCAAATGAAACACTTAAAAAACAGCTCCTGCACTCAAAACCCAGGGGACATGAAAAGGGAGCAAGATCTCAGGAGCCAGAGGACCAGTAAAGGTACTGTGAGATTGTGTCTTGTAGAAATACGAGAGAAGCTGCATGCATGAAATCTCATCAGCATGGAAGCCTGAAGACCTGAAGGAAGACATCATTAGGTGTGCTAGTGGGAGGGGAAAAGCTCATGAGGGTTCATCTCTACACAAGGAACTACAGGCGACTAAGGAATGCTGAGAGTGGGAGAATTAGTCACCCTTGGGGCAGAGCACACGAATTAATTACCTAATACTAAAGATTAGCTCTGAAACCATAGCATACAAGTAACATTACACAGACTGATCACGTCATATATATGTATTTAGAAATATATATTTATATATACACATATGTAACAACAATTAAAGGAAAAGAGGTCATGAATTTGAAAGAGAGCAAAGTGGGTCTGTGTATGAGAGGGTTTGAAAGGAACAGAGGGAAGGGGGAAATGATGCAATTATATTATATCTCAAAAAATAAAAATAAATTAGAAAAGAAATAGATATCTAAAAATTTGCATTTACAAAGCAAGGACTATTATAGGTAATTTAGTGTAATGGTTAAAACCATGGAGCTTTTAAATAAGTAAAAAAAAAAAAAAATCCTATTCCCAGATCTATATTTTATTTTCTGAATGACATTAGTAAATTCCCTATATTGTCTAAACCTTAAGGATTTGTTTTGTTTTGTTTTGTTTTGTGTGTGTGTGTGTATTGTAGTTGTTGTTTGTTTTTTTTGTTCTGTTTTGTTTTGTTTTGTTTTGTTTTGTTTTGTTTTTTTTGGTTTTTCGAGACAGGGTTTCTCTGTGTAGCTTTGCGCCTTTCCTCGAACTCACTTGGTAGTCCAGGCTGGCCTCGAACTCACAGAGATCCACCTGGCTCTGCCTCCTGAGTGCTGGGATTAATGGCGTGCGCCACCACCGCCCGGCCTGTAGTTGTTATTTTTATTTTTCAAGACAGGATCTCTGTCTGTGTAGTCCTGGCTGTCCTGGAACTCTCTCTGTAGACCAGGCTGGCCTCAAACTTATAGAGATCCGCCTGCCTCTGCTTCCCAAGTGCTGGGATTAAAGGCCTGGCAACCTTAGTTGTTTTATGTTTTGTTTTGTTTTGTTTTTTATGAAACAGTGTAGTAAAAAATGATTAATACCTATATCATAGAAATATGAGAATTAAAACACCATGCAAAATACCTATTGTGTAGTGAGCATTTTTGATAAACAATTTACCATGATTTGAAGAAAAAACGAAACATTCAGGCTTACCTTTATCATGCTAAGAGTGTACTCATCTCTAAATCTTGAAAGTTGACAGTGTGAGCTTTCATTATCTTTTGGGAAAAAATCTAAAGACATAAAATTTTTTAGAAATATCAAGGATTAATATTTAGTTTAAATAGTACTTCTATTTGTTAAAATCTATCATTCATGAGATACATAAATAAATATAATTAAACAAAATCAACAATGAACATTAGAAACTCATATGTGCATTGATATTCCCTAAATATACCTTAGAATGCTGATGCTTATTCTTGCAACAAATCAGACAATACTGAAAAGATCCTTTGCATACTGAATGATGTGACTCGGGTTATTAATTTCCGATATAAAATTGTGGTTCTTCTCCTGGTCTTTCATAAATTTCTAACACTTCAAATAAACAACCAAAAAAAAAAAATCCTTGGAAGCTGTCTCAATTAGGGTTTTATAGCTGTGAAGAGACACCATGACCACAGCAAATCTTATAAAGGAAAACATTTAATTGGGGCTGGCTTACATTTTTAGAGGTTTAGTCCATTATCAACATGGTGGGAAGCATGGTGGCATGCAGGTAAACATGGTACTGGAGAAGGAGCTGAGAGTTCTACATCTAGATCCACAGGCAGCTGAGGAGACTGCCGCACTGGGTGTGGGTGGAGCATATAAAATGTGAAAGCCTGCATCCACAATGACACACTTCCTCCAACAAGGCCACACCTCCTAATAGTGCCACTCCTATGGGCCAAGCATTCAAACACATAGTCTATGGGGACCACTCCTATTCAAACCACGGCAGGAGCATTGGTTCTTATTGATATGTAGAAGCCCTTGGGGTAATAGCAGAGAGTGGGACCATCTGGAACAGCAAGTCTATTCAAGCAATGTAGTTAAGTAGCTCCCAAATACCTGATCTCCAACCTAAAGTCTGCCCTTATTCTGAAGGAGGATTTAGATAAAAGTCTTTGCTTGTGTCATTCAACCAAACGCAGAATCACAAGTCACTACACATTGCTACAGAAACATTATCTACCCACAAATTTGACAAATGGAAAGAATGATTTTAGAATCAAATGGAACTTGGCACTGACTTCTTCCATAGCAATCCTTGCTTCTCATAAAACAGGAGGCTTAGGGGTCAGCTAAGTAAAAGGGATGGACTTAGGCTTTTTTCTCAGAAAAAAAGAGACTAAGAGATCGACTTCTAGCATGAGAATTCAAGGAGCTTTCAGAACCTACTCCATGGGGAAATTGTTTTTAAAATGTCTTATAGTCTCTGGGAAAGTGTGCTAAGGCATATAGCAAATGGGCAAATCCATTTAACAATTTCAGCTATAGCTGAGCTTAGAGAAGTTCAACTCTAATAACATGCTCAACAACACCAGTGGTTACAGAGAAAGGTCTAGAAAATGTTGATGGATTCAGTCAGATACACAGGCTAAATTGTGCGTTGGTTGTACTGTTGGAAAGTACTGGAGGGAGACAAATTCAGGGTCCTCAGAAAAAGAAAGCATGAAGAAAAACACACAGTACCAATGAAATCTGAGCTATCATTAAGTTTATTACACATTCGTGATAGGAGTAACAGAGAAAGGGGAGAGAAGGAAAGGCAGAAGAAATAAGTAAAGAAGTAGCAGCTGGGGTTGAGCAGATAGCTTAAAGGGTAGAAGCTCCTTGCCGAGTGTGCCAGAATCCTAGGAATCTATGGGAAGGTGGAAGGAGAGAATCGGCTACACAAAGTTGCCCTCTGACCTCCACAGCAGCCATGAAAAACCCTGGTGTGGATGCTCATGCTGGAGGCCCCAGCATTAGAGAAGCAGAGACAGGTAGATCCAGGAGCTCACTGGCCAGGCAAGCACCAAAAGAGTGAAAGACCCTTCTCAAGGTAACAAAACAAGGATCAGTAGAGGAAGACATGATGCCATTTTCTGGTACACACACACACACTTAAATTTAAAAAAGAAAAAAAAAAAAGAATAGCTTGAAAGTCCTCCAAATTGGACTAGGAAGATGGCTCAGTGGATGAAAGCACTTTCAGTGAAAGCAATAGGACCTGAGTTCAAATCTCCAGTCCTAAGGTAGAAGCTGGGCATGCTTACATATGTGTCCAGTGTGGTCACAGAGACAGGTAGATCCTGGGAGTTCTGTAACCAGCCAGCCTCATTTAATCAACAAGTTTCACATGTAATAAGACGTCCTGTCTCAACAAATAAAGTGGAAAACGATAGAGGAAGATATGAAACACCTTCCTCTGGCCTGTGCATGTGCACACACAGACATGTGTGCCTACATATACATGTATACACACAGAGAAATATTCCTGAACTTTATTAGGAAGCAATCAACAAATCCAGGTTGCTCAATAAACTCCCAGTAAGAAAACTATAAAGAGACCCATAGCCGGGCGGTGGTGGTACATGCCTTTAATCCCAGTACTGGTGAGGCAGAGCCAGGTGGATCTCTGTGAGTTCGAGGCCAGCCTGGTCTACAGAGAGAGATCCAGGACAGGAACTAAAATCACATAGAGAAATCCTGTCTTGAAAACCCAAAAAAAAAGTTAAAAAAAAAAGACCCATAAATAGAACATGCCAGTAATATGAGAGGAAGTATGTTGAAAAACAGTAAAAAGAAAATGATTTATCAAGATTAATTCCCAGCTTCTTGTTAGAAACAATGGAAGACAGAATATGATGTAACACCTTCAGAGTGACTAATAGTTTGTCAACTAAGACTCCCAAAGCCAAAAGTGATCTTTCAGAAACAAAGGCCAAGAAGTCTCTTAAGTTAAAGAGAGACTGAGAAAATGTTTGCTCTCAGACCCGCCATAAATGTAAGTATAAAAAAGATATGGAGGGCTAACAGCAAGTGAGCCTGGATGAGGGATGATCCAAATCCATATGAAAAGTCAGGGGCAGCAGTATGGCTGATTGTGTTGTGAAAGATGCTGTGTGTGCACTTCCCCTTTCTTCTCTGCATTTCACCAACCAACAACTGTACAAAATCCTGTGTACCAAACACTGGATCCATAATGCAAGAGGCGTGTGATATGTTTATGAATAACAGCACCAATGAAGTGAGGGACAGCTTTACTGGACTAAGGAAATTCTCCCAGATGGCATGAGTAAGGGACAGATTACAGGGACCCAAATGATAAAGGGGACTACCAGAGCTGAGGTTGTAAGCATGCAATTGCTCTGCTTTCTTATTACAGCTTCTTTAAAAGTTGTCAAATTATATAAAGTAATAATTTCAAGTTATATTGTTGAGTTTGAAAATGCACATAGCCGGAAACTGAAGGAATGGAAAAAGGTATTCCACACAAATGGCAATCAAAGGAGTGGCCTAAACTTATATTTAACAAGAGACATTCAGATATGGTCACAGACATAGATGTCATTATACAATGATAAAGGACTCTGTCTGAGTTAGGGTTACTATTGCTGTGACACCATGACCACAGCAACTCTTATAAAGGAAAACATTTAATTGAGGTGGAGGCGTACAGTTTTAGTCCATTATCATCACGGTGGGTGGCATGGTGGCCTGCAGGCAGACACAGTGCTGGAGAAGGAGCTGCTACCCCAGTCCACCTCAGAAAGTAGTCTGAGTCACTGGGGAGTATCGTGAGCATATACGAGACCTTAAAGCCTGCCTCCACAATGACGTACTTCCCCCAACAAGACCACACCCACTCCAACAAGGCCACACCCACTCCAACAAGACCACACCCACTCCAACAAGGCCACACCTTCTATTAGTGCCACTCCCTTTGGGGGCCATTTTCGTTCAAACCACAGGCTTAATACACGAAGAACATGCAGCAATTGTAAATATATGTGTATTTTAATTTGGAGCACCAAGATATACACAGCAATAACAAGCAGCATCAAAGGAGACACAGCAATAAGGAAATAGCAGGAGACCTCAACATCCTCCTTCCCAAACTGGATAGATTGTCTAGGCTGACAGTCAGCAGGGGACAGAGGACTGGAACAACACTGCAAACCGAATGGCTTTAACAGACATTTGCAGACCACAACAGAATTTGAATACACATTCTCTCCAAGTGCACAAAAAATATTCACCACAATGGATCTCAGGCCACAAAACAAGCCAGAGGAAACTTAAGAGGTCTCCAGCTACATCGATTATAGTTTTCAGTTGCAATAGTGTGTGTCGGAGCATGGTCCAAGAATGGAGCTGTGTGAGGAGACTTCTGAGCGCTTGTGAGAAAATCCTAAGAAAACAAGGCAAGGCTCTTGTGATTCAGTTTCCTCGAAAACATGAAATTGTTGTTGGAATGCGCTGCCATGCCCCTCCCAGGTGTAGTGGACGGGGTGAGTTTGCTTTAGATTATTCATTACAACTGGTTATTGCCACTTGTTTATATGGCTCTACAGAGAAACATGGTTTTGTCCCATGTGGTTTGCCTGCCACATGCAGCTTGGTCGTATGATTGGACACTTTAATCATGTGACTCCTAACCCATTGTCTGATGCTCTGAATAAAGTTGGTTCTTGCATGTTTTTGTTTAGGTTTAGGCTCCTCTCTCACAGGTTCACAGTGCCAACTAGAGTGGTAAACAGTATGAAGTGAAATTAACAAGCAAGAGACACTGTGGAGATTTTACAAGTGTGTGGGAATTTAATGCCAGGCTCTGAACAATCAATGGGCCCAATTAGAAGTCAAATTAAAATGCTATTTTGAGACAAATTAGAAATATATAACTCCGATTTACAGGATGTAGCAAAAGCAATCTACACAAAGGATTTTGCAGTGATAAATATCTATACTGGGGAAGAAGGAAGAGAACCCACAACCACCTAACTTTACCCTTCAGTGATGTGGAAAAAAGAATAGACTGAAGCTGAGCATGGCAGAAGGAAAAGGGAAGGACAATGTAGAAAAAAATGAGAGGGAGAGAGAGATGGAAGAAACCAATGTCAATGAACCTATAAATTGATTTGGGGGTTTTCTATTTTTTAAAAAATAAACATGCCGGGCGGTGGTGGTGCACGCCATTAATCCCAGCACTCGGGAGGCAGAGCCAGGCGGATCTCTGTGAGTTCGAGGCCAGCCTGGGCTACCAAGTGAGTCCCAGGAAAGGCGCAAAGCTACACAGAGAAACCCTGTCTCGAAAAACCAAAAAAAAAAAAAAAAAAGATAAACATGATCCTAAAATCTCCAGTTATAATGAAAACACAAAGATATAAATTTTAAGGTAGTGTATTTCAAAAACACATATACTTGATAGCCCACAAGACCCACCCATTGGTAACCATCATAGGAAAATACACTGTCAGATGAAGCTGGATCACTGTGAGATAGCTCCTTGGAGACCATGCATGAATTTCAACAGGGCACTGCTTTGTGCAATGTCCATAACACAGAATAGTAAACAGATGTAGTATCAAAGCAAGATTGTTGTTCTAGCATGGCTTCAGTGAAACCTTTTAAAAGGTGTATTTATTTATATTATCACTGCATGTCTATATGTTAACTATTTATGTGCAAGTATCTGCAGGATCCAGACATGGGCATCAGAGTCCCCAAACTGGAGTTATAAGAGGTTGTGAGGGCCCAATGTGCGTTCTGGGAACCCAACCTGGATCCTCTAAAAGAGTATCAAGTTCAAGTGCCCTTAACTGCTAGGCCATCTCTCCAGCTCTGCATTTTGTTTTATCATAAGAAATGCAAGATGCAAAAAAATGGGAGCATTCTATTCTGTACAACAGTGAAAAGTTCTGTTTTGTGCATTCATCATATTTCCATGGATATGCATGGATGGACAGATGAATACGTGTGTACTTGTACCAAGACATAAACATATATATGCCATAGGACCTCAGGGGGAAAAATACATGCTCATACATATTTATATGGATTATTGGGAGCAGGTGGTTAGTGGTTGAGGAAACAAGGAAAAAGCAGGAATGAAACCAAAGTTCACCTTTCAAGTTTGGGAGGTTGGGTTTGCTCTTCTCAACAACTGCATGGTACAGTGTTCTTGGTGAATTATCTGGGATACAGTTTATCGTTGCAGCCAAACTTAAGAAGAAGTATGCCTTGACAAAATTAAATTTATTTAAGAGATGCTGATGGCCAAGAGTAACGAGAATGAGAGGCAAGCCTCTGTTCATTAAATCTTCAAGCGCCTACAAATGAGATGGGGAAAAGGAGAAGTTGGTTAAATATCTTCTCACATGGTAGTTTTGGTCCCATTTCATTTTTCCAATTGGGTGTCGGATGAAGCATCAGACACAATAGTTCCGTAAATGGCAGAACCACTCCAGCTCCTCAACACACACACACACACACACACACACACACACACACACACACACACACACATATCCTGCCCTGCCACATAATGAGCGACCAAACCTGGGGTCAGAGTGAGGGAACAGACTCCTTATCAGCTCGGGGAGACTGCAGGGGCTCGACAGTCACACCTATAGGCTGTTCCCAGTTACCATGAGTACAGACTGGACAAGAACAGGAAAACAGTCTCCCTACCCGGCTCAGCATCCATGCTCAATCATGCCCTTCCCAAGCTTCTCTCCATCTCAGTCCTCTGCAGCCAGGACTCTAAAGTTCATTTGATGGCCTGCAGTGGTGGGCAGTGGAAAATCGCACGGCAGTGCAAGTGGTCATACATTAAGGACCATCAGCAGCAATCATCCTAGAGATTGCCTGTCTACCCACCTAGTCATTTCCCACCCTCTTCTCTTCTAAATTCTGACCACCCCATTTCCTCTCCCCATCTACTGAGGGATGAAAATGTCTCTGTATTGTTTACTGACTGATGTTCAATTGACAGACAACCAAAATAATGCCTGGCACATAGTGGGCTCAACGGATTAAAGAGATCTTTTTAAAACTGGAGGCCAGTGAGGTGGTTCTGTGGGTAAAGGTGCTGGCCACCAATCCTGAGGACCCTCAGAACCTACATAGCAAAAGAAAACCAGTTCCTAGAAGTTGTCTCCTGATCTCCACAGGCATGCCGTGGCACGTGCCCCACTTACCCAAATAAATAACAAAATGTAAAGCATAAAAAGAAAAAGGAAAACCTAAGTGGATCAGACCCCACTTTTGCTCAAAGTTCTCCAATGGCTCCCCATTTTGTGCCGCTAAGAGTCTATGTTACAATGTCCCTACAAGACTTCTCAGCTTAGCCTCTCTGACCTTATGTACTACTACTCCATCACCATTCATGCAATTCCAGCCACACTAGTCAGGATAGCTATCACCAATCCAAGCAAGTTCACTTTAAGACCTCTGCACTTGTTCCCTGTTTCTAGATGACTCTTTCTTGAAATTGCATGAGTCCCATCTAGTTTTAAGAGAAGATGAACTTGCTCACTGCATTTGATATTACAACCCCCACTTACTACAATGCTCCTAACTCCTTTTGCACACCCATTGCTGGGTCTTTTCCAATATACAATGTGAGCCACTTCTTTGTGTTTATGACATTTGTTTTCACTAATCCTGTCCATTAAAGTGTAAGCTCTATAAGCACTTGGTGTCGGCCTGTGACGCTCACTGGCTCACTGTGATGGTCGCCGGCCATAGAACCAACAGTGCCTTGGATGCAACAGACTATTAATCATTTTTGAACTGATACAGAAAGAAGATGCTGGGGCTATCTATTATAGAAAAGAGAGAAACTATTTGCCTTACATAAACAAGAAAATAATTCCATCATTTGGAAGAATTTGAAGCAACGGTGACAGGTGTGGGCAGATGAGGTGGTTTGGTCTCGGCTCCTCCTCTCTTAATCTATTCTATGAGTTGAAACCAATGTGTATGGAAGAGCAGATGTGGAACACCCCCTGGGCCAGAGGTGCAGACCCACCATGGCACCAGGAAAATCATTAGCCCTCCCTATCCAGAGAAGAAACTACAGACTGGCTGGGGGTGAGGAGAGGGAGGACATTTCTCTTCTCTTCCCTCCTCAGCAAACTGATTTAATGAGCCTTGACAATTACACACAAACACTTGAGGATCAAAGGAAGATTAATTAGTAATGCTATTTAACACTCCTTTCTCTCCCTCTATGCAGAAAATGCAAAGTGTAATCTGAAGAGTCTTAAGCAGGCCAACAGTACTGTTTTAATTAATTAGCTAATAGAAATTGGGTTTCCATTATGCTGTCAGTCTCTTTTTGAGTCAAAAGAAATGATCAGACAGACATTCTTTTCAGACCAAACACTGCCCCATAAGAAATGTGTTTTTAGGCTGACCTGGCATTTGTGACTGGAAAGAAAGAAATATTCCTAAACTCCCCAAGGTTTTGGAACACCTAAACATGAATATGAATTTTTATCTTCCTAATACCAGTCCTTTCATTTCAGGCAGCTTGCTTATGAATTAAAATAAAATCTTAGGAAAAAATATTGAATGATATGAAACATAATTCAAAGTGGACTTTATGATATAAAATGCACAATAATAGAAAAGTAGTACGATTACATTTAACAAAGAGAGGCTCCATGTGTTATCAAAATTAAAGAAAACAAAGATAAAGCAGTTTTGAGGATATGGCGTTTGAGTTACTTAAAATAAATACCTTATGTATTAGCTACTTTCGATGCTATGACAAAATGCTCGAAAACGCAGCTTCAGAAAGGAAGAGTTATTCTACCCCACAACAGGGAAATCACTGCATCAGGAACAAGGAGGAATGTGGACACATTGCACCCACAACCAGGAAAAAGAGAGTTGAATGCTGGTGTTCAACTTGCTTTCCTTTTTTATACAAAGCCAGTACTACATGGACTGGAGGCGGACCCTGAGGAAACCCTCTTCTAGGTGGATAGTGCGGAGCTGGCAGCCTCCTTGGTGGCACTAGGAGTTTTGCTCTCTCCCTCACAACTCTCCACCTCACCTTTGACTGGTGGAGTCTCCCTCAGGGCGCTTTTCTGACTTCCCATTGTATAGCACTGGGTATCCCTTTAGTGTGCTAATCTCTTTACCAATGATGCTGCTGCTGCTTCCTCTACAACAATCATGTGAGCAACTTTAAATGCTCACACACTCCATTCTGTGAAAAATTTTATATTTTTCACATCTTTCTGTACCATTTGCTGCCCCGTCTCTCTGCAAATCTAAGTGAAAGTGGTCAGCATTACCCCATGCCACAACACAAAGCCACCCTGTCTTGAAATTTCCTCTGCCAAATAATCTTTCACTGCTTTTGAATCTAGCTCAATGAAGTTGTTAGGGCACGGGCAGAACACAACCATATTCTTTGCCAAAATGTAACATGAATGGCTTCTAATCTAATTCCCAGTAGAGTCCATGGTCCCCTCTGAAATGTCATCCACAATTTCTTGGCATTCTGGTTTTCCAAACTCCCACTAGAATGGACCACTAAGCTCTATATGTAACCTTCTAGGGCTTTTCTAGCTCTCCTACGTTGGTCCGGCAAACAGATTCCAACGGCCTAAGCACTACATGGTCAGGCTTTATCAGCAACAACCCCACTTTGGGGACCAACATTTTTGTATTAGCAACAACCACTTTGGGGAATGTTTTTGTATTAGCTACTTTTCTCATGGCTCTGACAAGATATCTTGCAAAGAAAATAAGAGTTTGTTTGGGCCAGTTGGAGGGTCCAGTCCATCATCTCAAGGAGGTAATGGCAGCAGAGGATGGCTGGTCATGCTACATCTACCTCGAAGAAGCACAGTGATAAGCACTGATGCTAGGCATTTATTTAAATATTTGTTCTCTTGCATTCAGCCCAGGAGCTGGGGCCATGGGATGTTGCTGATCACATTTACAGTGGATCCTCTCTCTTTAGTTAAGCCTTTCTGGAAATACCCTCTTAGACACACCCAGAGGTCTGTTTCCATGGGGATTCTAAATCCAGTCATGTTGACAAGGAACATTAATCACCACAGCTTAATTAAAGACAGAATGCTGTTTGCTACCATCAGTCAATCAATCAATAAATCCCACGTATATATATCTGTCCACATTAACTGCTCCTAGATTATTGAACTCATGTCTTCTCCGTCCACAGCACCTCCCCTAACCATTGTGACAAAGGTCATCCTAGAAGGCTTCCATGTAAGCACTTTAAAATGCTAATAACATTATTAGGTTTTTTTTTAAGTTGTTTTTAAAAATATTTAAATGCCACTAGGAAATCAAATGCTTAAATACCAATTTTTTGATGGTTGACAGGTGTTAATAGACAATCTCATCCTCATTTTGCAAAAGCTGTTGGGGAAATCAGAGGAGCTGCATGTGAAAATATTACATAATGGTGCACCCTGCAATTGGTAGGTAGTCCCGGAACTGAGAAGAAAGGATACAAGTAGCAGCCATATTGAACGCGTGGACTGCTCCAAATAGTAAGAAGTCCTTTAGTTACAATGGGAGTCTGTTGTTACCTTTTAGGTAACCAAGACATTTGAATAGGAAAGCCAGGGGCACATGGCTGGACAAGCCAACTGAACACATTTGGTTCTAGAAGCCAGAGCACTGCTAGTTACTGGCCCAGACATCAAGTTAGTTCGATACAATTCTAGCTTTAGCTTCAGAATTTTGTGATCAAAACCCTATTATCAGACATTAAAAAAAAGAGAGAGAGGAAGATTGGGAGTTCAAGGATATCCTTGGCTACACAGTGAGTTTAAGGTCAGCTTGGGCTACATGAGACCTTGTCAACAATAGAACTGGGGAGGAAGAGAAAGAAGAATACGCATAGAAGAGTACATATAGAGCAGGATTTCAAAATCAAATACTGTACCTGCCAAAGAGGGTGAAATGACTCGGAACATTTCCCCACTAAATATTGTTATTACCTGTATGTTGTCTTTATTGAGAAGAGGTTTTCCAGAGTCAAATGATTGAGTTATCTGTCAAAAATATAAAATATTAACAGTAGAACTCATATTTATTTGAGCATTCTTTTAAATGGAACTATTACTGTATCCTAAAACCATTTAAGCACCATTTTATTGTCAAAGTAATACATGATCTAGTCAGAAATATTAGTATTAAAAAACCCTAAAAATTATATATAAGTCAATTTCTTTTAGGCAGTAAATGTTAGTATTCTAATGTCTTTCCTGTCCTTTTCTTGCTGATTATTTTTTAAATTATATACTCATTCATATTCCACTTTCACTAACAATTATCTAATTTTATTCCTACAAAATTGAGTGACTTGCAAACTTCAGTCTAGAAGACCAATAAATATAGCATAAGAACTAAATTTCTTCGCTGTTTTGAGTTGTCTAGTCGGGCCAGTCCCCGTTGTTACATCATTACATCATTAGGTAAAATAATATCGGTGAACATTTTGAATATTGCCTTCGGATTGGATCTTAGAAGGAGTTCTGGGTCAGAAGACAAGAATATCTTGAGGAAATAGAAAGGGGCTGGTTCAGCTTCCACGCCCATCCATACCACGTGACCGTACTTCCCACCCTTCCCATCCACACCACGTGACCGCACTTCCCGCAGCATCAAGCGATAGTCTCACTTTTAAAACTGTGTCATTTTGAGGGGAAATTGAGTAGTTATTTCAAATGGCTGTGCTTCTTTTCCTTTTTGTATATGAATTGAGTATTCATGGTTGGCTCTAATTGTTCTGGCTCAGGGGAAACATTCGTTCCTGCAGGAAAATGTAGTATCATGGAACAGAATGCATCCCTTTTCACCCTAGCAATTCTTTTGAAAACATGTACCTTCATAGGAGCCAAAACTGATTCGGCTCTCCTACCTCCTCAGTCTCCAGGAAGTATGCAACAGCTTCCAGGGACAGACAAGTCACTTATATGTAGCATGAATCTTAAGAGGTCTTATTAATAAAAACAAACCTCAAGCCAGGTACTGGGATGAACGCTGAAAGATCAGAGAGACAGAAGAGGCCACAGCTAACCTCACCTTGCCAATTCCTCAGCTGATCCTGTTTCCTCCAACTAGAAGCCTCTGAGTCCTCACTCTAATGGATCTCAGCTGAACTGCTGCTAAAAGCCGGCTCTGGTTCCTGGTCCTCATGCCTTACATACCTTTCTGCTTCCTGCCATCACTTCCTGGGATTAAAAGCGTGTATCACCATGCCTGGCTGTTTCCAGTGTGGCTTTGAACTCACAGAGATCCGAATGGATCTCTGCCTCTGGAATGGTAGGGTTAAAGGTATGTATGCCACCATTTTCTGGCTTCTATGTCTATCTAGGGGCTGTTCTGTTCTCTGACCCCAGATAAGTTTATTAGGGTGCACAATATTTTGGGGAACACAATATCACCACACTTATATGCAAGTGGTCTCCTAGCTCAAGATCCTGTATCTCTTTGCCTGAGGACATTGGGCCCTAAGAACATTCAGGGGAGCCTAGTAAATCAAGGCATTAATGTTCCACCCAGTCCGAGAAACCCAGAGAAATGACATTTTTACTAATGCTCTTGAACTGGTTCATTCCTGTTGCTGTGGACTGTTCCTTCCCACTCTTAATACATTCTGGAATCTCCTCCCAAATACACTGCTCACTCCCTAATCCTTCTCACTAGATGCCCAAGTCAAAATACCTTAACATTGCAAATCAGCACCAGTACTACTGAATTCCCTTTCTGAAGGTACTCTTATTATCTATGAGATACTGAAAAACTAATGACTCAAAAAAGGGACCCTTCCTTGATAGAAATGAAGGGACTCCATAATAGGATGTTATGTGTAGTGACAAGAGGGGACTCTTGATACAAATATACGGTACAATATAGAACTTTTTAAAGTACTGTGAAGAGTCGAATGGTAATCTATAACTCTTTTTCAGCTTCTTCCTTTGCAAGTGAAACTAAATTCATTAAACCCGTCTTTAAATAACTGGCCTACAGCCTAATAACATTGGCACCTATTTTAATTATAAACCCTGAAAGCATTTTCTCTTTTAATTACACTTTTAAATTCCCAATTGAAGGTGGAAAGCTGCAAATTAACTCTGAGAATACAAAATTTGAAGTCAGAATCCACCGGGAAATGATTCACCTACACATTCATCTTATGAAAGTTACTAGATGAAAATGAAGTTTGGGATGTTCCTGTAAAAAAAAAAAAAAAAAAAAAAGGCTTCTGAATTTTTCATTGTTGTTTGTTTTCTTGAAGGAAATGTCCATTGAAAACTCTTGTTTTCCAAATCATACACATGGTTTTCATCTTTTCTCCATGGACTGTACATTTGGATGATGCTAAATTCATTTCTCTCAGCTTCTGTTTTTCGTTGTCTGTCTTGGTTCCCAGATTATTTCAAGTCAACATCAACTAATCCTAATCTTCACTGGGGTTTTAGTTCCTACTGCTGTGATGAAACACCATGACCAAAAGCAACTGAGGGAAGAAAGAGTTTATTTGGCTTAATTTCCACATCACTGCTGATTAATTAAAAAGGTCAGGACAGGAACTCAAGCAGGGCAGGAATCTGAAGGCAGGAGCTGATGCACAGGCCATGGAAGAGTGCTGCTTACTGGCTTGTTCTCGGGGTTTGCTCAGCCTTCTTTCATATAGAACCCAGGACCGCCAATCCAAAAGGTCTGGGCCCTCCTGCATCAATCACCAAGAAATTGCTCTACAGGCTTGGCTGCAGCCTGCTCTGACAGATGTTTTTTCTCAATTGGGTCTTCCTCTTTTCTGACGACGATAGCATTTATCATGTTGGCATAAAACTAGCCAGCACATCCTATTATTTTACATCTCGGTGTTAATACTCCCAACTTCATCTATGCAACTCCAACTGGTCCCCTGAGTTCCAGACATTACTACTGTACATTATGGATGCTATACCACCTAGCTGTCTATGGATCTCATACGCAGCATGTTCAACTCCTCCTTCACAGTATAGGAAAACTAGCTGCCAACTGCTCAGGCTGAATACTCTAGTCATCCTTGACTTCTGCCCTTACATTGCACCTCCAAACACCAGTCTAATGCTGCCAGCTCTTCCTTTGCAACCTATGTACAAGTAGAACACTGCTCACCCCCTCCACTATTACTGTCTCCCCAATAATCACTATGTCACAGTCAGATTCCCTGGCTCCTGAGTCCTCCCCTCCATTCCTCCTCCCTCCCACAGCCTCATTGGGCTCACCTGGTCTTCCCCAGTAATATCTCACAAGCATCTTCCCCATGGTCTTTGTTCCACAGTGATTTGTGCCTAGAACGTCAGTTCCCCTAGATCTCTGCTTGGCTCATGTCCTTCACAAGTTGCTAATGAGGAAGAGCCTTCCAAAAACACCTGAATAACAAAACAGCAGCCCACCGCCCAGGCCAGTCATCTCCCCGTCATCTCTGTTGGACTGTGATCCCAGCACATTGCCACCTGTCACAGAGACATGTGCTCAGAGTTTATGATCTGCCCCCTCACTGGAAAGCAAGCTCCAGGAAAGCAGCTCCATGTAGGTTTTCACCGCTCCTTCTCCATGCCTAGAACAGTGCCTGCATTCAGTAAGCACTCAAGAAACAGTCTGGATCTATTAAACTCTAATTTTAATAACAAAAGACAAGCTGTTTATAATAATAAAATACTGTTGACTAGGAGACAAGCAGGAAAATAGTATTAACTCAGTCCAGACAAGAGGATAAATTCATTTACACCACAGGAAATGGATGAATACTTCTCTCCTAATAGGTAGTGTACTGGGTAGTTCTATGTACAAGCTAGTGTCATCAGAGAGAAGGGATCCTCAATTGAGAAAATGCCTCTATAGGTTGGGCTGTGGGTAAACCTGTACAACATTTTCTTAGTTACTGGTTGATGTGAAAGGGCCCAGTCCTCTGTGAGTGGTGCCATCCCTGAACTGGTGGTCCCGGGTTCTATAAGAAAGGCTGTGCAAGCCATGAGGAGCAAGCTAGAAAGCAGCACCCCTCCATGGCCTCTGCATCAGCTCCTGCCTCCAGACTCCTGCCCTGTTTGAATTTCTATCCTGACTCCCTTCAATGATTCACTAGGATGTGGTAGAGAAAGCCAAATAAACCCTTTCTTCCCCAAGTTGATTTTGGTCATGATGTTTCATCACAGACAAGTAGGCAAGTCATAAACAGCTAGGCAGGTATACATCCACATATATATATATATATATATTAGACATATGTTTTATAAGTAGATATACATATATGTATATATATTCATATTGTTTAATGGAAATCCCTATTAAGATGTTCTATACATAACCTCACAATTCATGAAGCCCAGGCTGGTCTCAAACTTGCCAAGGATGATCTTCAATGTACTGGAATTACAGGCATGTACAGCTGTACTCAAGTTTTTTATTTTGCCATTTTTCAAAATTCAGTGTAGGAGACTGAACCCAGGGCTTTATGCATCCTGGGCAATCAACTGAACTAGCTCCCCAGGCCCATATTCACCCTTGTGTTTCCATCCCAGAGCTTCACACATGCTAAAGAGCTGCTCTACTACAGCACCATGTCCCAGCCTCTGTTATAATAAATGATGGTGCTGTAGCACTTGTATGGAATATGAGAAGGTACATTTTAGAGGACTTCATTAAAGTAATAAACACAACACACAGATATGATGCCAGCTCATAAGGGTGATTTTCAAAACTTAAGTTCATTTTGTTGATTCTTTCAGGTCCTCTAAATTTGAATTCATCTTCTTCCTACATGTGTCTGTCGGTTTCATGCTCACAGACCAGCTCCCCCTGAGAGTGACTTGCTATTTGTGTGTGTGTGGGGGGGGGGGGCTCCATGCACATGTGTGCAGGAGCATGTGTCTGTATGTGCACATACAGAGACCAGAGCAGGATGTCAGGTGTCTTCTCCTATCACGTATTTCTTTGAGACAGAGCCTCTTACCAAATTAGAGGATTTCTGCTAGGCTGGCTTGTTAATGAGCTCTTGGGGTCCCAGGCTGGGGACACAGGCACATGCAGCCATGCCCAGGGTTTTAACGCTGGTGTGGTGATTTGAACTCTGGACCTCATGATTGCAGACCAAGTGCTCTTCCCCACTGAACTCAGTATATTTCTTATTTTTTTAATGTGCGAACTAATTATAAATAAATTTTTCCATATAATATGTTCTGAACATGGTTTCCCCTCCCCCATCTCTTCCCAGATTGTTCCCACCTCCCTATCCGTCCAACTGCATGCTTTTTTCCCCTCCCTTTAGAAAACAAACTTGCTTTATTGCTAGTTTTCTGTTTTAAATATATATGCTCAAGTGATGAAATTGCTACTTATAATGAAATCAAAATTCTAATCAGCATCTGCCTAAAGCAAGGTCACCCAGTGAGTCCCAGATCACCAGGAAAACCAAAACAGAAGGATATAATAACTCACTCCAATTTAATTTATCTTCTCGCTGTAAACTCAGTACTCATTTTCAAGGATGCTTCAATTAGCCAGTTTACAAATACAAATTAAGCAACTCAGGTAAAACTATCTTCTAAAATCAAAATAGATTGTGCAAAATGGAGACTGTTCTTCTCTCAGAGAAATCCCAACAACACTGAACGGGGAGAGAGAGAAAGCACAGAGGCAGTGCCTGGCTGGCATTCACAAAGCCCTGGGCTTCTACCCCAGATCCAAGAGGAAGAGGAGGACAAGGAGGAGAAAGAAAAGGGAGGCGGGATATAGATTAAAAACATCCAAATAATATATATGGAGAGATCACCTTGTTGAACAACACTGAACAAATGTGATGAGATCAGATCTACAGATCTGGGCTCTGTTGGCAGATGTGCCTAAAGAGACCACTGTGATACCTATAATAAAAAGCAACATAAGGTATACCCAAGCCAGGATGCCACTGTAATAATCTTCTCCAAGACCACACTCCCTCCCTCCCAGCACCTTCCCACTCCAGACAAATGGAACTTGATTTTGCTGAACCAGACTTAACAGCCAGAGCTGAGCATTGGAGACTTTTGAATGCACCTCTGTGGGAATGTTCCCTGGATTTTAGGAATGCAGCCTCCAGATATAAATTATATATATATATATATATAATTATTTACACATATATAGCTTTCAACCAGCTTACCTTAACTTTAACTGTAGCTTTGTAGCCAGCAGGGATGGCGCATGGCATGTTTTTTCCATAAAAAATCTGGGATAGCTCATAAAAGGCCTCAGAAAAAAAGCCTAAATCTATAAGGATTTCGATCTGTCAAAGAAAGAAAAAAAGATTTTATGTTAGTTTCTTTTGCTTATAAAATACAAGTTGGAGAGAAAACTCATCAGGTTCTGAGACACGAAAGGTCTGCTTAATGGTGGTAGTGTGTACCGGCTCAGTGTTCACTGATTAGTGAGTGAACACTAATACTGACTAATGTGCTTGTGAAAATGCCTGTTTACTTGTGCAGTGGACCCGAAAGCTAACAGCAGTGGGGGGCTTTCAGAACAACAGGCTCTTGTCAACTGTTGCTTACATCATCAGAGGCAGACACAGAAGTATAACAGCCATGGAGAAGTTTTAAGAATTAATTGAACTTATCTCTTTGTTCCCATGGTTCCCATGGGAAACTGGGTAAAAACAAAGTAAAAATACTCCTGATGTTCTTGAACCCTCTGAGGAAAGTCAGAAGAAAGCACAGTGTGTCAACACAGAGACAGCTATTAATTTTCTTATCTATAATTAACAGTGTCAACTTTAAAGGCATATGATTAACAATTTTAACCGGTTGATAGCTGTACATTCCACAAGGCTTGTTTTGAATACAATTCAGTTGGTCTAAATCTGGAAAGTACAGGAAGGGAAGTCGGCATTCAATATGCTTACTGAACATCTCTTGGACAGCATGCCCACTTGAAGGTTAGAGCCCCCTGAGATTCATCGTTAACCAAATACTAGTGGCACATGTGGGTCTCGCACAGGAAGAGAAAGCTTAGAAGGCCCGGTAGTGGTGACACACACCCTTAATCCCAATACTCAGTGAGTTCGAGGCCAGCCTGGTCCATGGAGTGAGTTCCAGGACAGGCTCCAAAGCTACACAGAGAAACCCTGTCTTGAACAAAAGAAAAGGGGGGCGCTTAGAGGTGTTGACAAAATTCTGCTCCAACAGTGGGGTCTTAGAAAATTTCAGTGAAGAAGTACCCTTCAAGAGAAGAGTTGGGAATCATGTAAAGGAAAGAGAAAACACACTAAGGACCCTAAGCACAAAGGCCATGGGCTCTGTGTGGCAGGAGATAGAGGAGGGTGGTAGAGAAAGTTAGGAAGTAGGTACAGGTGGGAGCCAAGTACAGAGAGCCTGTAGACCACAGTAGAGATCTCTTTTTGCTGTGTGAAAAAGAAGTTACCAGAGTGAAGGGTTTGACAGTGAACACTTGAAATCCTAGTGCTTGAAGGGTAGAGAGTTTCAAGCCAGCCCTTATCAGAGTAAGACTCTGCCTCAAAAAAAAAAAAACAAACAAGGACTGAGGGTGTATCTCAGAGGACAAGTTCTTGCTGCCATATGCAAGGCCCCACATTCAATGTCAGCAGGGGAAATAAGTTATGGAGACTTTGAACCAGAAAAAGTCCTTACATGATTTATGCTTTGAAAATGTTCAGGGACTTTGTGAGGGCAAGGATACAAATGAATGGATACAGAGAATAAAGCAAAACTTGGATGCACACACAACACACACACACACACACACACACACACACACACAAAACCCCACATAGAAAAAGACAAATCAATTTATCTCCAGCATGCCAATTATCTTTAGTCTCTGTTCTCCTTTCCATACTTGGTTTAGGAACTTTAAGAGTGGAAAAAACAGACAAACAAACTTTAAGGAAATAAAAAAGGCAAGTAAGGAGAACCGGTTATAAAAAATAACATGAAAATAAAACATAAAAGGCCAGAAGGCTGTTTTTAGTGGGAAAGAGAAAGTCACTTCTCTGTTGAGCTGCACACTGTAGTTTTTGCTCAAGAGATGGTGGTCCCTTTCCCTGCCATACCACCCCCGCTGCCATCTAATATCAAAGCAAGCACTTAAAGAGATAAATGGGCTCTTCTGGACCCCAGGTCGCCATTACATTCATTGACCCCTCTAAGAAAATATTCCTGCAGACTTCTGTGTGGTCAGCACACTGAACCAAAACAGCATCAGCCAAGGCTGCCTCCGACTTCATTTCATCCTATCAATCTAAACAATTGAAGTAGCGGTGACCTGCACTGTGGACATAAGCCAGAAGACAATGAGAACGGGTCATCTACCAAACCTTCATATGCCTTCTGAAGCAGCAGTACCCTTCCTGGAAATATTTGAGATGTTGAAAATAAATCTTTGAAGGGGTTAGCAGGTCTACAGTGAAACAGAGCAGCATGTCATGAAGAAGTCTTACTATGTTCCCTGGAAGACTCTACTGGACTCTAGAAACTTGACCGCAAGATCTATCCATCACAGCATGGTTAGTCAGAGAGCATCATTACTTGGTGTTTCTCACCTCTAATGTTTCTCTTTCACTTACTTACCCCAGTTACTTCAGGAAGGCCACACAAGTCCTGTTCACACAGACTGTCACTTCTTCCTCTGAGGGATCTATCATTTTGCCTTGCATCTATCAAGACCCGAGTCCCAGTTTTCAACCTTACTGTGCCAACAGGCTTTCAGATCTATCTTACACAGCTCCCAGCAGTGTTGGCAGATACTAGGTCTAGTGGTATCATTCTGCTGACCACCATTCTGTCTTGAATATCCCTCTTAGCTGAACCTCCAAACAGAGAACATGGTTTTTCACTGGCCTCGAAGCTATTCTATGACAAAATCATGACCAAAGACCAAAGAAAGACCAATTCTGTTTTGGTTTACCTTGGTGAACTATGAGTTTATTGAGGTTATGTACAGGCTCATGGGAGACTCGAAGGCAACTATACCACCAAAGTGCCTTGGACAACCCATGGACATTTACTGAAGAATCCACCTGAAGCACGGACAACTCACAAAAAACTACTTTACCAAAGAGTCTCAAAACAGCTGATTGTTTATCTATAGTGTTATCTCCAGGAGGAGACTGGTCTGTGAGGCTGTGAGCCCCAAGAACCTCTGTGTTCCTCCAGTGAGAGAATGTTAACAGGTCTGTTCTTGGTTCTTAAGGGTTGTCTGCTCTGATCCAAGACAGTCTGCTCTAATCCAAGACAGCAATGGTCATGTGCAACCCAGAGGAAACAGCTACCCAGCATAGCTCTCTGATATTTCTCCTGTTATTTTCTACAATCTTCTTGCTCACAACTTCCATTTCAATAGCACAAAACCACTTCTGTGCCTTAAACAACTCAAAACTTTCTCACCTCTACATCTTTCCAAGAATGTTCTCTTTCCCACTCATTTAGCTGTCTTATTTTCAAGCCTAAATTCTCCGAATTTGGTGAAATACTCATACCTCAAAGCCATTTGTTTCTTGGTCAAACTTTTGGGAACAATTCTCACCACGCTCACTTGCAAGTAATCAAGTAACAGGTGCATATGTTACCAACTTTTAGTGCACCCCATCTCTCCCCCAGTTTTCATGTCCTTATAATCAAAGACTGTGGGTTACATGTCTTGGACTCAAGTTACTAACATGGTGCTTTTAAATAAGAAGTATTCAGTAAATCTTTTCAAAATATTATTTATTTATGAGGGACTACCTCTGTACATGTATGAGAGTCGGGACAACTTGTGGAAATCCATTTTCTCTACTATCTGGGTTCTAGGGCTCAAACTCTAGAATGTGTGTGGCAGTGAACACACACATAGACAGTAGGCACTTGGCAATTGTCTACAAATGTAAAGTTCAATCTAAAAGTCAACTAACGACTATCAAATATGTGAACTTATTACCCAAGATAATACAGGGAATTAAAAGATGAGTAAGATACAGATCCTAGCCTCAAGAAACTTGATGAGAGAAGGGGTTAGGTTTTTTAAATGTGCTGTTAGAGTTCAAAAGCACAATGATCCGTGAGTCAGCAACTCAGATGGAAAGCCAGACATTTTCAGGGAACATATGAATATTTATGAAGTCCTTAAAGATTTACTTAGAAATAGAAAGCAATGGACTATTCTCCAAAGCCCGAAAGGTCTAGATGGAGACATGGGTTACAGAGAAGTCCAGTTTCTCCTCATTGAAAAACAGGAAGGATTTGGGGGAAGAAAAGTAGAGAGCTTCCAAACGAGGGGGAAAGTGTATGCTGGAACGATGTCTCAGGGGCTGTGTGGAGGTGACTGGAGTAATATCCTGGAGTGCTGTGTGGAAGTAAGCTGGAGTAATATCCTGGAGTGCTGTGTGGAAGTAAGTTGGAGTAATATCCTGGAGTGCTGTGTGGAGGTGAGCTGGAGCAATGTCCCGGAGTGCTGTGTGGAGGTGAGCTAGACCAACATCTTGGAGTGCTGTTCTAGAACATAATCTCTTCTACCCGAATGCATCTCTTGTCCCATCTGCCTCTCCAGTGATGCCTTGAGGACAACTGCAGTGGGAACATTTACATCATGAATGAAAATTGCAAAGGTATAAAATAATAATAAAATAAAAGATCAGAAAGTGCTCTTAACCACGGAGTCAACGCCATCCCTTATATATTTTTTAATTTATAAATATGTATGTGTATATTGTACCCATGGAGGCCAGAAGAGGACATAGTTGACCCTCTGAGGCTGGAACTAGAGGTGGTTGTGAGCTGCCCAAGGTGGGTGCAGGGAATTGAGCTCAGGTTCTCTGGAAGAGCTGTATGTGCTTTTCACTGTGATGTCAGCTTCCCAGGACCAAACTGCATTATTTTTATGTCAGTATGATACCATGTTATTAACAGCTCATTTATAAGAATTAGAATCAAATTGATGCGAAACAGTATCCTTTGAAGATAAAGAATGTCAAACGTATTAAAAGTCTGTAACATACCTTGAGGATTCTTACTTCTAGATTCCTGACTATGTCTTGGCAAATGATAGTCACAAAATACTGGTACAACGCAAGGAGAGGCAGAACCTACCAGAAGGAAAAAAAAAATTCTCTGATTTAAGATATAACTTATCAACTTAACAGACTAGTAATCAAGTTGTGCCAAACATTAACTGTAGGATGTATTACACAAAGTATCACATTTCCACATTAGCAGAATAAATCACTTGTATCAATGAAATGGTCTACCTGGTTATGTTAGGTACCTCTCTTATTATTTCAATAAGACACCTGGCAAAGGCAACTGAAGGGAGGAAAGGTCCATCGTAGCTGAGGGGTACAGGCCATCCTGGTGAGGCCGGCATGGCAGCAGGTATGGGAGGCAGCGGGTCCACATTGTAGCCCAATCAAGAGGCAGAGAGATAAATGTGGACGCTCAGCCTGCGATTTGTTTTTATTTACTTCAGGCCCCAGTCGGTGGAGCCATATTTAAGGTAAGTATCTCTATTGCAATTATCCTCATCTAGAAAGCCTCTCACAGATAGGCCTAGATGTTTGTTTACGTGGTGATTCCCAATCCCATCGAGTTGGCAACCAAGATTATCCACTGTATTAGCATATGCTTCCTAATTGTACTAGACCTTAAAGATGCTATCAGAAACTTAGAGTTCCCAGACCGTGTCATTTGTGACCTCAAAGCAAGGGTCACATCTCTAAGTACACAGTTCAAGTACAACTAATTATCTTTAAAAAGTATTAACAACATAAGTGTGTGAAGACTATGTGAAAAATCCTAGCAAACATGCTATCAGAAAATGCAGAACTTAAGTCAAATGACTTACATTCATGCCTCCTAACTAGCTCTTATTCATTCATATCAGTGTCTCCCGCAATGTCTTCCGTCGGAATCTTTCCATGGAAAAAGTGTAATGTGCCCCATGTACATCATGAGACACTGCTGAAGAGAACAAAGTTCTGACTACTCCCAGCCTTCAGAGAGCACAGACTCCATTGACTAAACCCAAGCTCTCTCTTCTCCTTGTATGTTTATTGTCCTAGAGTTAAAGCCACAGTCCAGTTATTCCTGAAGTCCTGTGCCTATGTGAATGGCCGTAGACTTCCGGCATCCCCCTTGACTGCGCCACTCCCCCATCAAAACAGGCAATGGTTTTGCCTGGATATTGGAACAGCTCCTGATCTCAACTCAGATCGGAAGCATATTCCTACAACTGCACCCGGCATGTCAAAGGGTGAGATCCCATTATTATTTTACCTTCTCTAGGCAAGAACTCGACCACTGCCCTATATCTCCTGACGTCTTTGACTTCCATTGTTTATTTTGTGATGTGTCTTCTCACTAGCTGGCTAGTGTTTAACTTGCCAAATGGCCGAGGCAGGCCTTGAACTTGAACTCCAGTCTCGGCCTCCTGAGTAACTGGGATTATAGGCCTCAGCCAGCCGACCTGGATGAGTCCTATGACTGTCTCAGAGAAAATTTTTGTATTTTACAGGCTTCTCATTTGCCAAGTGGTTTCTTCTCGAGGTTAATGTAACATAAAATAGAAACTGCTCACTGCTTCTGTCTGGTTGGGGGAGACATCTAATGGTGGGTCAGTTAGAAGCTACAACCAGCAATCACATTTGTAAAAAATTGGAATTGGTTTTAAATGACTTTGAACGTAATACACTTTTCTACAATTATGCACTGCAAATGTAAAACAAAACCCTTTCTACAATTAATGCAGCACGAAACACCAAGAGCAATTACCTTTGGGTTTTAGTTTCTTTTCTTTAATGAGAAATAAAAACACACTAGTTTATTGCTGCGGTTGCTCAATTATTCAGGAAAGAAATCTCAATTTCTGAAGCTTTAGATGGAAAAAAGTCTCATTTCTTTTCGAGCACAGTGCTATCTATTATATATGACTATGGGAGGCGGCTAGGGTTTCCCCGTGGGATGGTAGCATGTCCCAATCCAGAAGTGAACTGCGCTACAGGAAGCAGAGTAGTATTTGATTAGGTTTTTTTCTTTTTTTTAGTAAACAATTCCTTGCCAAATCTGCCCAGTGTTGAACGTCCTCATCACTCTCTTCATTTTACTGCATAGTTTTATCATTTATCAACTTATATCCGTGGCGATAGATATTTTTCATATAAGAAGAGAGTTGCATTGAGAAGAACGAGTACACCATGAGAATAGAAAACATGTATATGAAAAAGGGAGGAGATGTGGAAGTTGTTGAAGAGCTGGAAGAGGCAGAAAAGGAGAAAGAATTGCTACCAAAAGCAGACGTGAAAGGGAGTAGACACTTCAAAAACAGACAGAAGAGCATACAAAAAAAGAAGAGATGAGGCAGGGAAAATCAAAATGGCCAGAGTCTAGAGCATATTAGTTTATTTCTAAGTGCATTCAACTTCCGATTTGTGATATACACTTTGATGGGCTGTATTCAGACTTGGGGGTTCTGGAGACAGTGAGGAATGATTGACTGCCTTTTATCTCACCATTAGAGTTTGCTGCTCTTCAATGCATCTTTGACAGAGAAGAGACGGGATGTGATAGAAGCGAAACTCATCTCAAGGTTTGGACATTGACAAGAACTATGCCTTAACTCTGTGAGTCTTAAATGCCCCGGATTCCTGTTTGACATCAGCGAGGCATTCTAGTTGGTCTCAGCAAATGTCTTGAGAGAAAGAAGAATGAAGGAAGAGAGTATGAAAAAAGACAATAATCCAATAGATATGTAATGCGAATAAAAATGTCAACAAGAGACTATGGATGAACACAGTTTTGGAAGTACAGGGAAGAATCTGGAGCATGCATGCTTTACAAGTTGTAGTAGAACTAACTAAATACACACCAGTGAAATTTGGAAAGTAGACATTAAGTCAGGAAATACATCACAGTGAATTAAGAGGCTTTAAAAGGCGGGGAGGAGTAGAACACACGTGATATAAAGTTGAAGGGGAAGGTTCAGGTAAAGAGTTTAAAGCAGGCCAGGCGGTGGTGGCGCACGCCTTTAATCCCAGCACTCGGTAGGCAGAGCCAGGCGGATCTCTGTGAGTTCAAGGCCAGCCTGGTCTACAGAGTGAGATCCAGGAAAGGTGCAATGCTACACAGAGAAACCCTGTCTCAAAAAAAACAAAAAAAAAAAAGTTTAAAGCAGGTAAGGAGAAGAGAGAGATTGGGGAGATGAGGATGAGGAGAAGGGTCAAATATAATTAAGATTAGATGAAAAATCCATAAGAAAACATGACACTTGGTAAACTAATTTCAAAAGTAATGATAAACGATTTTTAATGGAGGTGGCCTATGTGGGCAGACAAAGTTCTTCCAGATGCCATAGGTTACTAAGTGACAATCCTAGTGCAGAGGAAGGCTACCCCCCTTAGGAGACTACAGAAGGTTCCCTATGGCCCCCAAAACAATACAGGCAGTTTTCATTACATTGGTTGCCCACCAGAAGTAGATGGTGAGACCCTATTGATTAAGATTTTTGCAGAGAACAAAGGTAACTGCAGAGACTTATAACCGGTCAAAGTCTTGAGGAAAAATGACAGCTCAAGACTTAGGTATAAATAGGACATCTGTCTCCTCCAGAGTTCAGAGACCATTATGGAGGAGAGGACAGAAAGAATGTAAGAGTCATAGGACAGGGTAGAGGGTTATGGAATGTTGTCTTCTGGGCATGAGGTGGCCATGGCACTCTTAACACACTGCAGCTAGGATTACCTGTATAAACCTGCACACGATTCAACCCAGCAACAGCATGGCATGGCATGGGAAGAGACGTACGAGGCCTCACTTATCCCTGAAGATTTATAGGCAGCTAGGGGTAGCTAGGACAGGAGGGTCTCACAAGACCCTAAGGATCAAATGATGGTTAAGTGTAGGGCAGGGACATTTCCTTTGGCCATGTAAACACTGTTAAGGTTCCCACACTCCTATAAATCACCTCTCACCACTGTTCCTTTAAGCGACCCTAATAGAACTCATTGAGTCATCAAAAAACAAAACAAAACAAAAAACATAAAACTAGAAGGGGTACTAGCTGGGAAGAGAGGATCCCAGAGAGTAGGAGATAAGAGGCACTAATGTGGGAGATGAATATGATCAAAACACATTATGAAAATGTCATAATAAAAAACATTATTGCATGGAAGGTAATTCATGATACTAACAACATTTAAAAAAAAAAAGCGTGGTTGATTTTACAGATCACTCACTGTGAGGTTGTACTTAGTGTAGTGCAGTTCACGGATGATGTAGTATAGAGTTGCAATAACACTGGAGATGTCAGCCCTGTATTTATCTGTGAAGAGTTCGATGCCTGGGAGGAGCTGAGTGATTTCGTACTGAGCATAGCTACGTTCAGCTTTGGGATGTGGGAGTGTAGTACGGAGCAGACTCTGGAAAAATGAAAAACAGTGAAATGAAGAGCCACGATCTCACCTGCACCGATGAAATGAGCAAGTGAAAACAGGTGCCTGCACCTTCCTGAAGGGCTTCGTGTGTGCTCTGTGTACTGCCCGTCACAATAAACGGTGCTTATTAATATTATCGTCATTATCGATTCCAAACACTGTTTTCACTCCAGGTGGGCTTTATAAATTCCATTATAATAGTATACTTACAGTTTTCAGAGAAAATATCACTATATTATCATTTGGTGATGCCTGCGTTGGGTGTTTCTGGTAAATTCTGTACAAATATTATCTCACTTAATTCTCAACTAACCTACTCTTAGAACAAAGGATTGTTATTTCACAAATGGTACCAGTAAGGCTTAAACAATTAACTTATATGAGTTTACACAGTTAATGATAGAATAAAAAGATTCCAAGTCATGTCTATTTAACTCACAGCACTATGATATTTGAGTATGTCAAGTTATAGATAGGTAAGATGGACTTGAAGTCTAAACCAGGCAGAGGAGATTCTAAACCAGTATCTCTTATGTAACTCATGTGACCAGCAGTATGCAATATGTTAGGAAAGCAAGACCTATTTATAAAACCAAATTTTATATTTGGAAATATTTATTTGATTATTTTAATATGTAACCATTTGTTGAAGACAAAACATTATGAAATTACTTTAATGCATATTATCCAGGAAGATTTTTCAATTGGATCACTTAGTAACATTATAAGGCATCCAATTTTCAAAGATGAATACAGCTGTTAGAAATTCTAAGGTCTCTTCCTTGGCTTTGTAAAACCACTTTTAAAATCAGCAGGCTTCTCCCCCTCCCTGAGAACTAGCTGTTATAGTACTGGAACATGCCATGAAAGCTTCCAAGGGAGGTAAGCAACCAACATTCCTACCTGGCTATGACACAACTACAATAATGACCAGCATGGCACAATACACTCAGGGGTGGAATAGTGGCATTTCTATCTTGGCAGTAACCAACGGTTCCCTTAATTGTACTTAAGGCCTGCTCAAGAAGAGGAAAATCAAAGTTATGCCTGGTACTGGAAACCTAGTCAAATACTCAGAGCTGGTGAGGTCATGATCTTAGAGGAGAACCTACTACTGCCACGTTACTACGTCAGCATCATCCCTAAGCATTATATTTATCCTCATACCCATAGAAGAGTGTAGCTCTCAGCCTGACAGAAACCATTACATAAGACCACAACTTGTCAAAATGCAGATAACCACTGATAATAGGGTGCCGATGGATACATCTACAACACAACCCCTGCACAGAAGGCTCAGGAACATTGAGGGAGAGAGGGACAGAAAGATTGTAAGAGCCAGAGCACCAGGAGCACTGCTGTGAGATCGAATCCCTAGAAATGACAGGGAAGCAACACCCATGATACCTGAACAAGCTGCCCAGCAGGACCAGAGCGAGAACACCACCAACAGACATGCTAACATGGATGGAGGAAATCTCTCAGGATCCCACCTGTAGACAAAGAACTACAGGCAACGAAGAAATGCTGAGAGTGGGAGAAACTGTCTTCCCCAAGGATGAGTCCAATTTGTTATGACGAGTCTAATTTGTTACCCAAAACCAAGTGGTCAGTCTTGAAACCACATACATACAAATAACACTAAAGGGATTTAGTAGGCTATAGTCTTATGTTTAGGCATATATGTGTAACATTATCAATGAAATAAAAAGAAGCCGTGAATTTAAGAGGTACGGGGGGGGGGGTGTAATTTGGGAGAGATTGGCGCTAAGAAAGAGAGGGAGGAAAATGATAAAAATTTTCAACTAATTAAAAAATTGACCAGCTTCTAAAATAAATCTCACAGGCTAATGTTTATTTTAGGTGTAGCATTACTAATATAGTAATATTTAATATCACACTAAACAAAAAGTTAACCATTTTTAATAGTACACTTTCTAGAACATAAATGTATAAGCAAGGAACCAAACAAGCAGCTAAGGCTGCAGCATGGGGGTCAGAGCCAGGCCATCAATCCCAACGCTCTTCACGTCTCTCGCTTCCCTTTCAAGCCACACATATTGGAATGTGAGGAAAGTGTAAAGTCTGGCCTCCAACTCGAAGAAGCCTTTCCCAAAGAAGTTATCTATCCAGATTCTGGAAGCCATCCGCGGACTGTGGTGCACGCAGCAAGGGCATCTCTCCATCCATCAACACCAAGAGGACCTCTGGCAGACTGCAAAGGCCCTGGTTATATCCCGACTCTCTGATGTCTCATGTTTCAGGGGAAAGCATCTTTCTTCTCTAGTGAGACATCCTGAGGAGCACACACACTCCTGTAGCCTTAGATCACTTTATCACTGGCCTGTACTTTACGGTACTCTCCCAGGCAGCTGAGCATAACCTTATTTAACAGAGAGGAGGGAAGCCCTGGCAACCATGTGAGTCAAGCAGACTGGCACTATACCGACAACCAAAAGGTATCCTACTAGACACAGGAAGCTCAGTTTCCCTGTGTATAAAACTGTGTCCATCAGAGGAAAAAGGAGACAGAAACGAGATGGTCCCATTAGCAGGGAAGGAAGGTGCCAGCCACTTGCCGCCAACGCAGGAAAGATGAGCTTGTGGGTTTCAGTAGGAGCTCGTGCTATTTTTCTACCTGCGGCTTTAATGCTCTGGATGAACCGCATCTGTTTATGATTACATAAATGACTGCCTCACTCCAGTAAACATACATAAGCCGTTACCTGAAAAAGCAGTGCAGACAGGATGCAAGCGTTGATTCTCTTCTTAACATTTGCGGTCTTAATAAACCTAAATAATGATAAAAAAAAAGCCAATTAGTAGACAACATTCCACAGTTTGGATATGCATATGTTTGAAAGTGTGTCTAGAACCCAGGAAACACTAGGGGACAAAAACATGCAAGAAAACTTAAGGAAAAGTAAAGAAGAAGATGAAAAATTACCCTAGATCCTACCACTGGGATCTATCATCACACACACAGAAACAAAAGCATGTTCATATTAAGATTAAAATTATACCATAGACACTATAGATTCAATACATATTACATAAGCCACTTTTCTATTCATGGACTTAACATTGTTACTTTAAAGAATTATAGTGTTTCATTGTGTAGATGTATCCTATTTAAACATATCAACTTCAACTTGGGTTTTCTTCCACTGCTAAGACAAATGTAAGTAAAATTATGAGTGCTTATTTTATTAATTCCACCATGTAAATCCCTAGAATTCCCAAAATTTTGGCCAAAAAAAAAAAAAGAGGAATAAGAAGGTTTTATGTGAGTGTGGTTGAGTAATTGCCCTCAAAGGCTGGGGCCATAGGGTATGTTGCCATTCACCACATTAAGCCTTTCCAGCCAAAATGGAAATCATGCCTCTCCACTATGATTGTTTCCTCTTATGTCCCTTGGAGGAGTTTGTGTTTTCTTTATGTGACACTTGCAACCAGCCATTGCAGCTATAAACCAGATTACTTTCTCTTAAATCTTACTTAGATGAATAAGACCAGGCAGCTGGATAGGCTGTAGGGACAATACAGGTCATCTGTGTGGGTGCCAGAGGTGGGACTCTGCGCTCAACAGTGTCATCTGCTCTGAGAATATGAGACTATATAGTCCCTGTAGCCTCAGTCTCCTCTGGGAGACTTACAGCTTACAGCTAGGAACAGGAAATGACTTTCTTGCTTGAAATCACTAGGTAATAATTTCAGAGGCTCCAAGCTGAGGTGCCCTCAGCAATGATTGTCTCTTCCCGTGTGCCAATCTTCCTCTCTTTTCTAGGTCTCACTCCATGCTTTACCAAGTCCTAAGTCTGCTGTAGATGTATATATGTGTGTGTTCATGTGTATATGTGTTTAAATGTGTATGTATGTATCTGTTTGGCTTTAGTCCGAGGATAAGATCCTTCCCACAAAGTCAAAATTGACAGATGTTCTTTCATGTTTAATACTTTTAGAGAAATACATTACTTCCTCTACTTCCAAAAGTGCCAATTTTGTGAAAGTTTAAAGAAGTTTTGTCATTTAATATGCCATATAATTCAAAATACAGTGTGGAGTTTTCTTTATCATGCCCTGCAGTGAACTAAAGTAGTGACTGGAGAAAGGGTACCTCTTTTAACTCCGGACTTTTGGAATTTCCTACAGTTATTATGTGAGATGTTAACTGTACACAAAGCATTGTGATAAACATTTATGTGTGGCAGGCTGAATCAAGGCCCAAAAGACACTTGTACCCTAATCCCAAGAACCTGGGAAAGTACCTTTTATGGCAAGAGTCTATGCAGATGCAATTAGATTAAGGACCTTGAGATGGGGTAAATATCCGCAATTGTCCTCACAGGTCCAGTGGAGCCATAGTGGTACTTGAAAGAGAAGGACCAGAAGGCCCGAGGAGCAGAAATGTGAGGGTGGAAGTAAAGGTCAGGAGAGGTGGAGCCAGAGTGAGGGGACGGGGACAGAAACGGTGGAAAGTAGACGGCCGATGTTAAAACTTCAGGAGGGTCTGTGAGCCATGGAGCAAAAGCAGATCCTAAAGCAGCAAAGGTCCAGGGTACAGACTCTGCCCTACTGTTTGCAGAGGAGGCATAACCCCACAACACCCTGACTTCAGGACTTTCGAACTTCCTAACTGTAAGATGATAAATGTGTGCAGAGGTTGGGGCTGTCACTCAGTGGTCATTGCTTGCCTAGTGTGTGAGGAGCCCGGGGTTAATCCTTAGCACCACAAAGCAACAGAAATTTGTTTTGCTTAAAAAAGAAAAAAAAAAAAAACCTGGAGCAACTTGTAACGGCAGTGGTAAGGAACAAATGCTACTGTGTGATAGACTGGGAGGTGTGCTGTGGTAAAACTCCTGGTAACCTCAGAACGTGAGTACCCTGGAGATGGGGTCTTTAAAGGGGCACTCAATGACAATGGTGGCATAGGTCAGGGATGGACCCTAGTCCAGTATGATTTGTGTCCTCCTAAGGAGAGAAGATTTAAATACAGGCAGATTCAGAGAGAACACCATGTGAAGACGCAGAGAAAAGTGACCACCTACAAGCCACAAGGGAGGTCTCAGCCTCTAACTCTATAATATGACAGATGTCTGTAGCTTGAGGCCACCCATCCGTGCTACTGTTGTGGCAAACCAAGCTCGCTAGTCCAGTGGGTTGTGTGAGTCTCCCCAACCAGTCTTTACACGAGGATGCTGAATCTCAGAGGACAGATAACACCCTGAGGACACAGGGTTCCTGGGATGCTCTCAAACCTGGCCTGGGTAGCCAGCCTGCATGCTATCCTCCTGCCCCACACCGATGACTCCCTGTACTCATTCATTATTTACGTACTACTGAAAGCCAACTCCATGCCAGACACTTGGGATGATGATGATGCATCAATACAGAAAGAAAAGGTCTGTGCTCAGGTGAGACTCATCTCCTGGGGGCAGAAATGCCACAGGAGAGGACAGTCCAGTAAGTAAAAATATCACGGCATGAAATTGCATTGCCCTGTAGATGGGCATAACCATAGAGGAGGCGTAGATGGGCATAACAACCATAGAGGTGGCGAAGGTGGGTGGTGGCCGGCACATGGCCCATCCCATGCCCATACTCACTGTGCTATCTTTGCTGCGATCACTGCCCCTTGCACACACCCCCAAATGCCAAGCTTTGACAGAAACTCTTCACTGTAGTCTTTGAAATCAGGAGGTGAACAGCTGTTGGTGGCACTGCGGAGGGGGGTGCCAAATTCCTTCCAGGTGTGCAGCGCATCTGGCTTCCTGAATATGTCATCGAGAGCTTGACACCAACACTTAAAAGCAGCCCTGAGATGGAAACAGAGCACGGAGTGGGGTGTCCTCTGAGGCCAGTAATGAAAGCAGTCCCCGCCCCCCCTTCCCCACCAGGAGGAAAAGCAAGCAGCCCGAGGATGTGGCCACTGCAAATATTAGAGGATAAAACCACAGTGTTTGTCCCCTGTAGAACCTGTCTCAGGTCACGTGACGAATAAAGCGATTCCATGCAATATTATTGTAGAACTAGCGTTTATGGAAGAAAATATTTTTCCTAATTAAAAAAGAAATCAAACAAACAAAAAATGTGTGTCTTGGCTAACTTCCAAAGCACTACCTTTTCTTCTCTGCGAAGATGAAGAGATTTCCGAGTGCATGCAACACCTGGACTTTAAGGCTCCTTTGGTTGCTGGCTTGGAGAACATCTGTATTTTTAATCAAGTCCAAGAACAAATGTCAGCGCTAAGAAAAATATTTCCTTTATATTTGCAAGAATATTTTCAACCGCATTATTTCTTAACTGTGTAGACAGCAGCGAGAAAAGCTTCAAGTTAATAGTGTTTTCAAATGTCACACGCTATATATACCCAGAGAGAGAGCAAACGAGGTTCTGTTTGAACACCGGAGAACGGGAGATTGAGTCTAATGCCCCAGAAACAAAGAGGCCCCATGGAGAATGCGCAGTGAAGCCGTGCAGGCAGAGCTGGTTAACGAGACTTAGGGCGGAGTGGGGGGAGGCTACAGCTATGAGGAGGGGTGGTTGGAGTTTGACTTTCCAAAGAAAGTGAGTGCACTGGGACCCTCAAGAGGGAGGTAGTGCCTAAATTCTAGAGGTCCCAGAATGCCACTTGGAGAGGTGGCTATCACACACACAAGACAGGAAGGTCCCAAGAGTTGGTTTTCAGCAGAGAGCTGACGAGATCCTAGCAGATCCGATTTTTTCCTTTCCTAGATGCAGGGTGGTGGGGAATATTTTTTATCATGCACTTTTTGGCTTTCTAATAAATGCATAGGTAATTAGGCTTGTCTAACCAGAAGAAACGAACCGACAAGGCAGGAATTTCTAAGGTGGGCAGCCCTCTCTCCTAGAGGGCATTTCTGAGACCTAAGGCATGGTTCTGTGCGCCGTCACGAGGCAGCATCACCTGGAATGCTGCAGGTAACAAGCAGGGAGGCAGGATGCTCTGCAGAAACTTGCGCCACAGTGACCAAGAAAAGTAAGATCCCTGTTCATGAAGGCCAATATCTAACTTCGTTTTATAGGGTTTTGTTTTGTTTTTTTACGGATATTTTTGTCATATTTCTAATTGCCCTGAATTTTCCAGAAATATAACCATTGCAGTGTTTGGTTTTGTTCAGAACTTGATTCACCAATACAGCACACCTGGGTCAATCTACACCCATCATCTTGGCAATTCCTATTTGAGATGGTAGCAGCTGCCTGGTGCACTTTCTCATTTATATATTAAACCATAGAATCTAATTATAGAGCAATCTTGTATTCCTCCTTATTTTATCTTTACAGCTCTGTACTGAATATTCAGAAATCATGTATCCCAAACAACATATGAACGACAGATTTTATTTTAGGAAGTAAAGGGAGAGTTATAAGATGTCTGTTGCAAAGGGGGCTGTCCCTGGGCACACAATATGGATGAAGAACACACTATTGGATTTTTAGAAAAGCCACATCTAAGAGAAAGATGTGAAAAATGAGGTTATCTAAGGCAGAGCAGAAGTATTTGCCAATGTCACCATACTCCCAAGAGGCTCACAGTTCCACCAAGAGAACTGGGCAGAGGAGTGGCCTACAGTCTTACAGTGGTCACAGCCAGGTGAGTAACAGCAGGAGGCCAGAGGCATCTTCTATCTCTAGAATGTTCTATCATAGCCTAAAAGACTGTGATGAACAGACCGTACATTCGAGTTCTTTCATTGTTCTTAAATTTTTTTAATTCACTTATTAGTGTTGGGGGGGTGGTTGCAGGTGGGCACATCCTGTGGCACACACGTCAAGGTCAGAGGACAACTTTGTGGAATCGGTTCACTCCTTCCACCTTGACATGGGTCCTGAGGACTGAACTAAAGTCTCCACTCTTGTGCACCAAGCACTTTTACTGGCTGAGTATCTTGTCTCTACAGCCCTCATCCTACTTTTAAAGGTAACCTTTCAGGACCAGAGGTCATCTCATGCTGACACTGAGGGCCACACTGAGAGTTCGTAACGGGTTAGCCTTACCGATAGTTTGGTAATGGGAAGAAATCACCAGCCCTAGCTGGGAGTAGGGAAGTTTGCTTTTCTCCACGGAGCTGAAAACTCGGAAGTTTTCCTGAGAAAGGTCAGGGGGTATCGGCATGTGCATCTCCTCTGTTCCCAGGCAGAAGTCCACCTTTCCTGAGGAGAACTGCGGATTGTTTGCCCCTCCTTTGTCTCCTGAGAGTATGGGTGGAAAACGGGAAACGTTAAGTAGAGAAAGAGGGAAAAGACAAAAATGTAAAGGAATGCCAAGGGAGAGGAAAGGACAGGCTTTTATATACACATTTCCACAGTCAGAGGGATGCAGTTTTCTTAGCATCTGGGGTCCAGGATTTATACTGGAGTTAGCAGCTGTTTAAGTGGATGGGCTCTGTACTTTCATGTTTCAGGAAAAGCACTACTGAGGGGCAGCCAGCCAGACTACGACACTACAGAAGGACAGGCAGCCAGCCAGACTAAGACACTACAGAAGGACAGGCAGACAGGTTAAGGCACTACAGAAGGACAGGCAGACAGCCTAAGGCACTACAGAAGGACAGGCAGACAGCCTAAGGCACTACAGAAGGACAGGCAGACAGCCTAAGGCACTACAAAAGGACATACAGACAAGCTAAAGCTGAGCTAGTACTCTGCCTCTTTTGCAAGCTGGGGGTGAGGGAAGTCATAGGGCTTGAGTATGCCTTCTGAAAAACAGTTCCCCATAGTTGAGATTTTAGTTCACCTCTGGGACAGAAAGCTCTTGGAGAGAAGCAACATGTTTGTAGCTCTGACCTGAGACAGGAAGAAAGGAATGGAGAAAAATCTATCTTGTTAGAAGATCAGAGAACACACGGAAAAAATGGGCCAGGGAAGCAATGTGGAGGAGCCAAGGGAAAAGCTGTGATCCAGGGGGGCTGCAGTCCACAACCTGAGGGCTAGGGATGAACTACTGAGAATGTTCCGGTATCGGGTGAGCCTCAGGGTGAGCTGGGAGAACTGTTCTGAGGAGTTTCCCTTGATTTTGTAACTCATGTCCTCATGCACCAATAACGTATCTAGAAATCGGAAGGTGTAAATACGATAGGGAGAATTAATTTAGCATACTCCCCAGAGCTCATCAATGAAGCTAGGCTGGCTGGCCAGTGAGCACCAGGGAACCACTGTCTCGACTGTGGTGTTGAGCGGGCTTGGTTTTACATGGCCTCGAGAGATGAAGCCCAGGTCTTGATACTTGGACGACAAGCACTTTGTCACTGAACTATCCCCAGCATCTAGACCTCGTCTTCACTCACCCCTCCTAACAGTCCTCCCCTGTTCCTTTCCCTGGCCCCCTTTCTCCCCTCCAAAGACTCCCTTCTACCTTCATGCCACACAAACCTTCTCGCTCTTTCTTCCTCCCTCTCCCAGTCCCTGTAAAAGAAATTTTAAGGATGCTTATTTTTTAAGTCCATCTATTTCTTTGAGACTGATAAGTGGTACCTGGTAAAAGGTTCTGCTTAACTTGGGATGAGTCAGTCGTCTCTCAAAGGATGGTTATCAGAGCTCTACACCTGCAAGGAAAGCTCCAAGAACTCCGAGGCACAGAACCAAAACTTTAATAGACACCATTTTGCTTTATGTCTCCCGTATTCCAGGAAGCTGGCTAGTTGAGCAGAAAGTTTAAAGGCAGGTCGGGTGTCTTGGTTGGAGTAAAGTGTATGAGAGAGATGATGAAATCTGCTAGACAAGATGGGAAAGGCTGCCAGGGGAGAAGCATGTTGCCACGAGAAGATTGTGAGGCCAGAACATTCTGCAGGATGGTTCCCCATGTAAGTCCAGATCACGGGACAGAATAGACCTTTACCTTGTGTCTGTGCAATAAGTAATGAAAGCAGCTTTCTGCTGTGTCGGACTGATCTGTTATGATACTTGGACTTTTCCAGGCTCTCTCGAAAGCATCTCAAAGTGTCTGTCACATCCACGGGCACACAGACAAGCTGTTTGGCCTGATTATGTTCTGAAACAGAGGAAAACATTAGGGATGAATTACGACACAATCCCACAAGTCCCAAGGCAGGTCTAGTTCAGAGACCTTCTTGGCTTGGACCAGATGCTGCTGAACTCAAGGGCCCCCGGTCTGTAGCAGGCATTTGACGCATAGATGAATTTTGTCTTTTAGCATATTTCAAAGCTCTATTTTTTAGAGAAAAGTTTTAAACTTTTTTTATTCTTAAGAAATGCAAATAACTTTAGATCTTGCCAATTTTCCTTATGAAGACTCCTACTTTTTCATTTAAAAAAATGAAACAACCCACTCCTTTTCAACAACCTCTTCAAAGCCCAGGTGCTTTGGGGAACAGACGAAAGGAAGCAACAAAAAAAATCTTGGAGATTGGCAGCCGATCTCAGAAGGGAAGAGAAAGGCGGGTCCTGAGAGAGGACAAGCAGCTGAGGCCATGTGTGGGGCTGGATCAGGTGCTCTGGCATGTGCCAGGAAGGGGAGCCCGCCGGGGAGTTGCTCCTAGGCCTCTGGGCAGTGAGGGTGGTCCAGGAATTGGACTGGGCTGCAGGTGAGCTGCACACAGACCAGATAAGGCCTGGAGGAGAGGGGACTTGCAGGATTCCGCACTGGACAGCTCAAAGATTTACTTCTTCAATAAGCTGAACAAGTAGAATGTCCCAGTAAGAATTTAAGGTCTTGATAATGTAGCCACTTCCTAGTTAATAGAACACTAAGAGGTTAAAGGGTGTGGCCTCATCCATAAGAAGTGTCCCGTCGAGCTGATGAGATAAGGCTTTCCAGCACAAGAGAATTAAAGTCACATTTGCAGAGAGAATCTGATTAAATGACAAAAGGAGAGAAATAAAGAAGACAGAAATAAAGAGGGGCAGAAAAGGGTACACTGATATCTCTCCAGCCCTAATAAGTCTAATAAGTTACTGTGATTGATTGACTCCTAAAAACAGCCATGAGGGGTATAGACCATTATTACCCTTATCTTACAGATGAGGAAAATAAGCCATGAAGGGGTCTGCCAGATCAGCATCATAACCAGGAATTCGGGGCAGGGGTGTTCCTGAGAACACAGAGACATCTTGTGCCAGCATTGGGACACACAGGCAGGAGGGATGGTGTGGAGTTCCAGACACTGTGCGCAGACTTGGCCATCCTGTTGAACAAAAGAGTCTGCTCCAGCCCTCAAGCTTGCATTAAAGGAGATGTCTTTATTTTCTCCAATGGAGAACCAGGAACATGCTTCCAGCAGGACTTGCACCTATGGACAGGTATCTTAGAAGGGTAGGTTCCAGCTGTGTTCATGCAGGAGTGCCCCAGAGAGAGGCAGTGGCTAGGAGACTGTTTCTCCTACAACATAAACACTGTGTGACTTCACTTGACTGAGGTTTGTTTTTGCAGTGGCTACTAGGGAGCTGCTGGAGGTAACAGGAATGGTCAGTGGCCTCCATGGTAAAAGAATCATCAAGGGGGCACCTCCGTCTCCATCCTTTCAGAGCAGGCTACTTACTGCCCACTCCGAGGAAAATAAAGAATCAAAGCAAGCCAGGGAGATTTGGAAAATATCCATCCAGTCCCTACACCAGTGCCCACCTGCTCACTGAGACCTTCGCTCTAGCAATTCTCAACTGCCCCCTCCTTCAAAGTATCCATTTTCTCCTCCGTACAATCATTCCCAACAGTGTATTTTGCTGTTATTTCTCCCATCTTTAAAAAAGAAAAAGATCTCTCTCTTGACTCATTTCCCCTCCGGCTCTCATCCTATTTCTCCATTCTACTTTATACCAAAATCTCCCCAAATGTTGTCTGCACTCACTGTTTTCTATTCCTTCTTAAATCAGATGTCTCTCCTCTCTGGAACAAAAGTCCCTCCCCACCTAATTGATCACTCATTCTGGTTCTCTCAACCCAACCTCTTGATCCTGGCAGCTCAGGCCTCAGTCCTTAGATGCCTTTCTTTCCTTCTTAATTTACACTTACCCCATAAAGATCATCCCTGGTCTTGTGTTTAAATATCAGTGTTCTGTTGGTTCCCAAATTTTTATCTCTGGCCCCAACCACCGCCCAAAACTCTCACTCATCTATCTAAAGCTGCACATAGCTGTGAGGTTGACAACTCAATCCTAACATGTCCCCAGCTGACATGATCCCAGACGACTTCCTAACACACACACACACACACACACACACACACACACACACACACACACATTCGTGCATACATGCAGGCACATGCTTGTCTACTCCTTCCAATCTTTCCCATCTCAGTAGAGAAAGGCTCCATCTTTATAGATGTTCAACCAAAAGGTAGAATTGTCTTTAACTCTTCTCCTTTCAGGTTCCAAATAAATTCCATAGCAAGTCATAGAGAATTGTCCTTCAGAAAATACATAAAGTCCACCATCTCTCAAAGACTCTTCTCCACTTCCGCTACGTCTGGACCCTACTACCTCCTTTGGAATTAAAACAATTGTCCTATTGTTTTAAAGGAAATTGGCTTCCCCTTCTACCCCAGCCATGCCTACTATATGCTCCAACACCACAGCAAGCTTTCTCAAATGTAGTAGACCTTCCTTTGTGGGACCACCAGCTCCCCAAGAGTAACATGGGGACTTAATATTAATTATGAAAGCTTGGCCTTTAGTTTAGGCTATTTCCCAGATAGCTCTTGTAACTTAATTAGCCTGCTTTTATTAATCTCCATTTTGCCACGTGGCTTGGTTACCTCTCCTCCGTACCATATGTCTGACTTGCTCCGCATCTTCCTGGCGTCTCTTTCCTCTCTTCTTCCCAGAGTCCTCTCTTTCTCCCTGGAAGTCCCGCCTATTCTCGCCTGCCTAGCTATTGGCCATTCAGCTTTTTTTAAACCAATCACAATGGCACATCTCCATACAGTGTAAACAAATATCCCACAACACAATAGTTTCTGGAAGATTCCTTTTAAAATGTAAATTCTCTTGTGTCGCTCCTTGCCACAAACCCTTCTTCTGCTCCCTCTATCACCTATAGAAAACACCAGAATTCTTAGAACAGCCTATCTGAACTTGTGGGAACTGGACCCTCAGCTGCTGCCTGCTTCCTCCTCTTCTGTCCTTCCCTCCCTTCTACAGACATGCTGCCAGTCCTCAGGCTTAACACAATTGACTCACTTTGGTCCCAAACAATCTTCTCTCAGATATCCTGTGCCTTGCTTCTAAATTCCTTGAGGTTATTGTGTAGCTGTTAACTTCTCAGGGAGGCCTTCATTTATCACCCTCCTTAAAATGGAAGCATTTCTCCTCCCAGACCATCCCCACATTACTATGATCCTCTGACATGTTGAGCCTTACTTACTTACTGGGTGTCTCCACTAGGATGAAGTTCATTGAAGACAAAGTCTTTGTGCATTTAGTCCACTACTCATCCCTAGAACCTGCTACCTGTTACATGATCCATGTCAGAGAATTCTGTTAACAAATTAATGACTGCGGATCTTCAAAGTTGAACGGCTTGGGCATGTTTTATAAATAATCTCTTTTGTAGGCTAATGTCCATGATTCTGCCTCGGCGCCCCACTTCTGTATTCTCTTCAAAACACACCCTGTATTCCTCACACCCTACCCTGAACACCTCTCCCCTTATTTACAACCCCGTCAAGTTTGTAGATTGCTAGTGGGTTTTGTTTTGTTTTGTTTTGTTTTTCCTTGTAAGAAGTCATTAGCTTCTAGTTCTATCTTCTTCTGCTAAGAGACTGAGGTCAGAGAAAGAAGATAAACAAATGCCTCAGGAAAAAGTCTGGCTACCATAATAAAGTACCATAGACCACATGACCTATAAGCAAAAGAAACTTACCTTTCATAGATGTGAAGGCTAAGGTTCTCAGACCAAGGTGCCAACATGCTCAAGTTTTGGTGAGGGCCTTCACTTCTGATTGCTGACAGCTACCTTCAAACAGCATCCCTTTCACATCACAAAAAGAGGCCTAGAGCACTCTCCTGTGCTTCCTTCAAAGAATACAATCCCACTCATGAGGATTCTACCCTTGCGACCTACTCACCTCTTAAAGGCTCCACTTCTAATATCACATTGGAACTAGAATTACAGCACATGAATTTTAAAGGGCCAGAAACATTTGGCCCATAACAAGCCAAGAGAAAGGAAGAAGGCTAAAAAAAATCCCACGTATTAGTGAGAGACACACCCATGAAATATCAATAAGACCTGAATAATTCCAACACCAATTAACAACCCAAATGGATGGACTCCATCCCTAGATGAGGAGTTACAGAAAATTAACAACAGTTTGAGATGCAGGGAGGAGGGAGTGAGTCTTCCCCAGGACTAATCACCTCCCAGCCCTAAGAACATATAACACAAACAAGCAACACTAAATTACTCAACAGGTTGTATTTATATCTTTATTTGTTTATATCTGTATGTGTATGTGTGAAGATAGTAATTAAAGAAAAGAGGTAATAAACTTAAGATAGGGGGATAGAGAAGGGGTTGGAGGGAGGGGAAATGATGTAACGCTTTAATTTTTAAAATAAATAAAATAATATGAGAGGGAGTTGCTTTCTCCAGGCTTAGTTTGAAAAGATCCATTAAAATTTGTTGATAGCATTCACCTCAGAGATTCATTGTTTTGGGAAGTATCTGTTGTAGGGTAGGCATTTGCTTTATGGAGACTCACATCACCACTGCCATGTATACAGTTTTTTAAAACAGGCTTGTATCACATCACAACACTTTGCAATGTGATGATAGTCCCACAAGCTTACATCATCCAATGGCATTAGGCATCTTTGTTTACTCTTGGCATACCAATGAAACTGCCCAGCCACTCCCTTCTCATAATGTATCCCTGTTGTGAAGAGTCATATAGCTGTATATGGAGCACTTGTGCATACTGGGCATCACGTGAGGCACTGAAGAGATACAAGTGAACAGAACATGGAACTGACTGTCATACAATTGATATTCCATGCTAAACCTTGAAAATGTATTAAAATAAATGGCCTGAATGAGACCACCCTGCTGCTCATGAGTCTTTATGGAACCTCTATTGATAGCTGACACCTCTTTTTATTTTCCTAAATGTTCTTTTATTTTTATTTCCTTTTTCTTTCTTTAGAGTTTTAGCACACCTTTTCCCTTGTGTGGTGGTGATATAACTGTTTCTGTCTCTATGAGATACAACAAAGAAGAAAGGAAAATCATGAGTCCCAGGCTAACCCCCATGGGTCTATATCAAGGGGATTGCACTTCAGATTTTTCCATGGATCATTCCAGGAGGTATTTCAAAGTCAGTAATAGTATTTCAATAGTTTGACATCAATAAGGAGGAAGAGTCATGTAAGGGGTGGGCTGCTATGCATTTCACTGTACCCACATCTAAAGAAAATGCTAATCATACCCAAGTATTGGGTCTACCAAGGAAGAAACCTAGAGAGAAAGATGAAGTCTGCTTTCCACACAGTTGATCACATCCACCCCAATGCCCAGAGACATTAAAAAAAAAAAATCCTGTCAAAGCTGAAAATTTTAGCACACCTGAGAACAGACTAGCCCTATCTGAGAATTTAAATATCCAATCAGATCAAGACTCAAGATAGAGGTCCTGGACAGGATGCAAAAAATTTCAATAAAAGGTACATCTAAGGTTATCTCCCAGATAGAGCTTAATGATCAGACAAGCTACTCATCCACACAAGAACAACCTATAAAACAAGTTAGTCTCACTTCTTCAAATCCTGCTGAGATTATACCAAATTACATATGAATTGGTAAACAGTTGAAGGGAGAATAAGATTTTGTTAAATAATGAGAACACCAAATGTTTCTAGGCTCTGGGGCATCACAGTATCTGTTATGAAGAATTTAAACACATTACCACCAAATGTTTTTATGACACAAAAAATTCTGAGGTCCTAAAGCAATCATCTGGTGTGGAATCTGTCACGAGTGGACTCTGCCTTATAAAAAAAATTACAAGCATTTCATAGAGACATACCCAAGGCCCAACATAGTTATAAACATGTTAATGGGCTGAGTTCAGGATACTGAGAAAATTTCATCATCTTAAACCCAAAAGTAGAGGTCAAAGATGTTTCTAGCTATACAGGTCCCAGATTCTTACCAAGAGGTTCAAGACAGAAGCCAAGTTTATAATAACTCAATAGAAAACCTGTACGTGTGCTGGGTCACCTAGAATTACCATCCCACCATAATAATTCAGAATAAAGTATTTTCCTCATATGACCGCTGAAAAATATCAACTTCTTTCCTGAGTGCTGTATGTTTATAAATGACTGTAATCTAAAGTATACAACGCCAACTGGGATTGATAGCTCAGCAGAATATTTGTGGATGGAATAATTATTCACATTATTATTATTATTATTATTATTATTATTATTATTCAGGCTAGGGCTTGAATTAAAAAAATCCCTCTACTCAGTAGTAATGTTTAATTTCCTTATCTAAAATGTGAACATAACAATATCTACCTCCCAAGACCATGAAAATTAAAGAATCTTACAGAGTTCCAGCTCAGTATTACCATTGCCATATAATATTTTCAAACTTGTATTTCTTCAATAGAATATTCCTATTCTAATCACAGCTCAAACAGCACATACTTCCAACACAGTTGTAAATCAAAGGGGCACTGTACACTGGCTTCACCTGCCTTCCCTTTGGCCCCTCACCCACTCCTAACTGCCTACATAAATACAGTTTCATAGGAGGCAGCCAAAGTACTTTCCAGACTCACCACATCCATCACCAATTAGCATCTTCTGGCTTACAGGGATACAATCTCCCCACTATGCTGCTCTTCCCCCATTGATGGGCATCATCGTTTTGATTACCACCATGCTTGGCACATTTTCTCATGGTTGTAGCTATTCTTTATAGAACGGAAAACATAGTAGCAACTGTATTTGAGTAAGGAGCCTAAGACAGGGAGCATCCATCCCCCAAGGTCTGTAGACAAATCCAAGTAAAGAAAGGAAGACCACTCCTTGATGGGAGCAGTCATGTGTGACTACAAGGTGGTCCTCCAAGTGAGTATGGAAGCTGAGGGATGAGCATCTCAGGAAACCACCTGAAGTCATAGTCACCACCAGCATCCTCTAGCCTCCACAATGCTCTGCAAATACTTCCTGTCTCTCCTACTCCCCTCTTTCAGACTGTCCACTCTTTTGTATTTCTCCTGAAACCTCTGGTCTTAGTAACCTTGGCTATGCTCTAAACCCTCATCACTGAAAAAGTCCCTCCTACCCAACAAGAGTGCCTTCAACTTCCAGCATTATAAACCTTCCGGCATCAAGATTAATTTCTCATCCTTCCTTTCTACCTTAGCAGAAGGAGCACCCCCATGCTCCTCTCAGCATCCCAGTCTCTGCCTTCATTCTCCTCAAGGTCCTCGCTCTGTCCAAAGCCATTCTCTATGGTTGCAAGGCTCTCCTTCTCTGATGGCTCTTTCCACATGGACACACTTCTTCCAATAGAAAGCACACATAAAATGAGACAGAAGGCCAGAAGGTGGTAGAGCATTTGCCGAGCATGTGCAAGCCCTACCCTCAAGCCCCAGGCTTTCTGAAAGGCAATTCATTACCCACCGAATCCCTGCAGATGTGGCTCAGCACTGCTACCCCCACAACACAAATATTCCCACTGTCCTCATCGTTTCCAGTCACAAAGCCATCCACTCAGCAAACAGCCATACATTAAGCACTGCCATTCTGGTTACATCAGTGACCACAACAAAGACTCCTGCCTTCACCGAGCTTGCATTGTATCAAGGGAGCCCGGCAACCAATAAACGCAACACAAATCCTAAAATATGTGCCGTGACTGATGGTAAGAAGAGCTTCATGAGACTTTGCACAGTGCTGGGTAAAGGAACTGGGAGGAGCAGTTTCAGTCGGAATGGTCAGGACAAGCCTCCTTTAAGAAATGAGATGCAGTGAGCTGGCCTTTTGGAGCCCTCTACCTATGGTGGAACACCTCCTACAGCCTGGAGGCAGGTGGAGACTCTTGGACCTGCCTCTACTGAATGTACCATGCTCTGCTGCCTCCCCATGGGAGGCCTTACTTTCTTTTAGGAGGGCATGGGGGAGGAGAGGTTGGGAAGGGAGTCTGGAGGGGCAGGAGGAGGGAAGAAGAGGATCTGTGATTGCTATGGAAAATGAATAAAAAAAATTCTTAATTAAAAAAAAAGAAATGAGGGCTGGAGAGATGGCTCAGAGGTTAAGAGCAGTAACTGTTCTTCCAGAGGTCCTGAGTTCAATTCCCAGCAACCACATGGTGGCTCACAACCATCTATAATGACATCTGGTGCCCTCTTCTGGTGTGAAGGCATACATGCAGGCAGGACACTGTATACATAATAAATAAATCTAAAAAAAAAAAAAGAAAAAGAAAAAGAAATGAGATTCAGGACTTAGAGGAGGAGAGGGGTTTGCAGTCAGACACCTTGGTGTGGGATCATGGAAACAACTAGAAGAAGGCAAAGATATGAAAGCAAAAAGCCACTAGCAATGGCCACCAGATTGCAATACTCCTCACCCTAAAGAGATTTACAGTTGCACACTGATTTTTGCACAGATGCTCTGTGAATATTCGCTTACAGCTATCTAATACACTTGGTTTATTGTTACCATTCTTCGGACTAGAAGAAATGGGATGTGATAAATCATACAGTGGTCCTTAAACCTGCAATTAGAAAGTGACCTATGTTATGTCTGCTGACATCCCACTGCCCAAAGTATATGACCATACTTCAAAGGAAGCACGTCTGATTCTACTTGACTTGGAGAGTCAGAGTTCAGGGGCCCAGTGACTATCCTGGATGCAAGCCAAGGAAGAACATACTGTGAGTGAAGTATGGACACAGACTGGGAGGGGGAGTGGAAAATCTTAGAATAGGGCACACAAGGTCAAGGGGAGGGAGAAAGGAAGAGAGAGAGAGAGAGAGAGAGAGAGAGAGAGAGAGAGAGAGAGAGAGAGAGAGAGAGATCAAGAACAAGAAATATGGGCAGGGTATTGTAATTAAGTAAATAAACGAAGCTAGGGGCTGGAGAGATGGGTTGGCAGTTAAGAGCACTTGTTCTTGCAGAGGACCTGGGTTGGGTTCCCAGCACCCACAACCATCTTCAACTCCAGTTCCAGGGGATCCGACACCTTCTTCTTGCCTCCGTGGGCACCAAGAATACACAGGGTGCACATACATACATTCAGGCAAAAGACTTATACACATGAAACAAGAAAATCTTTAAGAAGTTAAAAATAAATGAACTAATGAGCCTAAGCAGTGCCCTTAGCACAAAGCATATGGTACATGAACATGCCGTCTGTCGAGGCTGTGCTCACTCCATGTCTATCAGACAAACTCCCCAGACTGCAGCATCCGAGTCCTGTGTCCTGGCACAGAAGTTGTGTCAAGGTGGCTGCTTCATCGTCCTATCAGCAGCTCAATGGTCAACCTTGCTGAATGAGGACACAGAGGCAATAGACAGACCTTTCTTATGGAGAGCTCATGAGATGTGGGAGCGATCTGTCACTGTTGGATAGGCACACCATGCTGTAACTGACATTGCTTCCTAAATGTGATAGCCTCAGGTCTATATTCCACAGAGCTCTCCATGACTCCAACTACCACCAAGATATTGATGACTAAATAGTTCTCCAAACCAGCTTACTCTGAACATCAAATTAGTACATCCAACCACCTACCCAATACCACTCCTTAGTTATCTGCCAGCCATCTACCCCATGCCTCTCCCCAGGTATCCACCAACCATCTACCCCATGCCTGTCCCCAGGCATCCACCACTCATCTACCCCATGCCTCTCCCTAGGTATTCACCAATCATCTACCCTACACTTCTCCCCAGGTATCCACCAACCATCTACTCCATGCCTCTCCCCTGGTATCCACCAGCCATCTATCCCATGCCTTTCCTTGGCCATCCACCAACCATCTACCCCATGCCTTTCCTTAGGTATCCACCAGCCATCTACCCCATGCCTCTCCTTAGGTATTCACCAGCCATCTACCCCACACCTTTCTATCCTCCAGCCATCTACCCCATGCCTCTCCTTAGGTATTCCCAGCCATCTACCCGACGCCTCTCCCCAGGTATCCACCAACCATCTACCCCATGCCTCTCCTCAGCCATCCAGGCAAATTCAGGAATGCAACAGCAGCCCTTTCTTCTGACCCATGCCTCCTTTGGTTGGTTTCCTGTCTGGATGAAGGCATCATTATCCAACCAGGCACCTGATGCACACCACAACAATGAGTTCCTCCCGTCCTCATCTGCCCCCCACCCCACCCTCATGCCTAGTCAGAATAGAATGGAGTCCTGTGGCAACCCTTTCCCCCTCTCCCATGTCCGTTCCCTCTCTACTGTAACTGCTCAGCTGTAGGCCTCCATTTATATACAAGCCAGGAGCAGTGACTCTCTGGCTTCCACATGGGCTCCTTTGAACCTGTTTCCCACATTGCTGTAGAAGATTCTCTGAAGACGGTGGAAGAGACCATTTGACTCTTGCCTCCTTGCATCATTTTGCCTGGCTCCCCTCTGCTCTCCGCTTAAAGCTGAGCCCCTTCATCTTGCTCAGTGAGGTATTTTACTGCCTACTTCCTGCCAGCCTTGCTGACCTTTTTACCTTCCTGCAGTCCCTCAAAGGTGAATGCTAGCTATACACTATTGCAGTATATAGCAACAGGTAGAGAAATAATATTATCCATTACAATCCCACTTTATTTATCTCCTTGGACAGACCATAAATTCCTCTCCGACGAAACATAATCGCATTCATCTTTGTATTCTTGGTACCTTATGACAGCGGTTACAACTTAACAGACATTCAGTAAGTGTTGGCTGGATGGCTGGATGGCTGGAGGACCAGCTCGACATATGGCTGAATAACTAATGGCATATTTACACATACTGGAAATTAGTACATAAATAATAAGTGAAAGAATTGTAACATCCCAAAGATTATGCTCTTTTCCTGTCCCAGAAACATGGACACATGAAAAGCACAGTACAGTGCAGTCTTTACTTACATTCTCATCTTTTTCTTTGAAGAACTATTTGTTTAATCATGATAATGCAATTACACTTGTTTGGGTTTAGATTTATTTTATTTTTATCCACACACATATGTATATGTCTATGTGAGTCTATGCCACATGTACACAGATACCTATAGAATATTGTGTTGGCATTGGACTGCCTGGAGTTGGAGTCACAGGCAGTAATGAGTGGCACAATGTGGGTGCTGGGAACTGATCCCATGGCCTCTAGAACCACAGCAAGCTCTCTTAACTGATGAGGAGCCATCTTTTCAGACTCTCCATTTTTATCTTATTCTGTTGCGTCACTTCTAAGAGCTGCACTGGCAGAAACATTCTGGAAGTCTCTTCAGCTAAAGACAAGTAAGTCAAGATACGCCACAGCCCCTTCCGGCTCTCTGATTACAACGCCAACAACTTACCGTGGCACAGTCAGTGGGACCCTGCACACTGAAGAAGGAAATGGAAGTTACTGTCGGAACCAAATCAGTGAAACAAACAGAAAAAAAGTTAAAAATTAAAAAAAAAAAAAAAGAGTTCCCAAGAAAGGAAAAACAAAAAAATGCACACAGTAGACTTTCCTCATCAATTCTCCTTTTCCTTTCCTTTCCTTTCCTTTCCCTTATATAAAAAAAAATTAAACTTATAAAAGCATTTAATCATCTTTGCAGGACATTTACAGTCATCTAAAATGATAAGTACCAAATGCTTTATTTTCAAGTAAATCTGAAAAATAGATTTTGCTCACATTGTGGGGGAGGTGACATGTGAAACACAATGAGGAACCTTAAGAAAAAAAAAAAAAGATGAGGTTCATCTTAAAACTGGGTCTAACCTGAAAGGATAAGTGTCTTGAGCAGGTCAGGGCTGCCTTCTGCTTCTACCAGTGTCTTGGGTGAAGAAGGGTTGATCATAAGTTGCTTCCCTATGAAGTTCCGGCAGGTTATCTTAAAAAGATGAGAACAGACGGCACTTAGGCATGTGTGTTTTAAAGTCTGGCTCACTTGAAATGTTTGTCTCAGTCTCTGTCAAAATAAATGCGGAACAGTACCACAAACAAAAGCTGGTGGAACGGCACTCAGTCATGAGGACTTTGGGGAAAACACGGCTATATAATTTTTTCATATTTCTCTTGTACACAGCACAGCTGGGAGAACATTGGGGAAATTATGTGCAGCAATTAGAATATGATTTTCTGATATTTTATAAATTCGCTGATCTAAATATATATTCCATTATGTGAGTTGAAGCACATTTCAAATGCAGGCTTCCTTTCCAAAGGCAGATTTGGTTCCAGCCTACTTATAATTAATGCAATTTTAACTTCCCTGATGAAGTTTTTCCAAACTAATTGCTTCTATAATATTGTGACAATTTCTTGAACAGATGTTTGAGTCCTCAAATTGTAAAATATGTGAACACAGAAAAGTGTTTAGATGAAAGCAAATTTCTTTAAAGAGTCCAAGACCCTGTCCCCTCTATGTTTCTACTCACATCCCTTGGTCCAACCCCAGGCAATCACTCAAGATACAGCTGCTTCTCAGTCCAGTCTGGTGAAAACGCTTCTTCATTGTCCCTTGAGGCCTTTCCATAATGAGATGGAAATGGAGTCTGGTAAGATGCAGACTCCTTCCTACAATTTACTAAAGCACACCAGCATGGTCCATCCTTCCCCCAACCTCTTCAAACAAATCTTTATTGACTGCCAGTGTGTCCTGCACTGTGACATACTAAAAGGATGCTGTGCAGCAGCGGAGAACCAAACGAAAGTTTCTATTCCGAAGGAACTTCGGTGGGTTCCAAGAACAAACACAACACTGAAATACATAATGTAGCACATTAAAGAGTTTTAGCTGCCAAGGAAGAATGGTGTGAATGGACACATAGTTATAAATACCAGAGGGAAGGAAAAGTTTGGCCAAGGGTATGAAAGATGAGGGGGAAACCAGTGTGGGCATGTGGAAGGAGGCGCATGCCATGCAAAAAATAATAAAGATGCAATATCCCGGAGGGGAGACGTCTTAAGGATAATGTAGTTAAAACGTGCAGGTACAGACAGGTATGGTCTAGGGCACCTGGAATCCCAACACTCAAGAGGTAGGCACTGAAGGACTGCTGTAAGTTCAGGGCCAACCTCGTGTGCACACTGAGTTCCAGGCCAGCCACAGCTATATAGACCCTGTCTCAAGAATATCCAAATAAAAATAAATCTTAAAAATTTGCAGGAGAGCTGGGTGTGGTGGCCCATGCCTACTACCCAAGGACTCAGGAGTCAGAAGCAAGAGGATCAGGAGTTCAAGGTCACCCTCTACTATATAGCAAGTTATGGGTCATTCTTGAGCTATATGAGATCTTGTCCAAGATACACAACAAAACACCTGTTGGGAAATTACCAAGCGCTAGCCAATAACAAAGGCATAAGCCATACAGAACAAGGCATACTAAGCCTTGATGAAGAAGCTTACTTTACTCTAAATCCCATGTATGTTTGTAATCTGATTTGGGTTTTCAAAGGGCTGTTTTCATCGGCTGCATTGAGAACAGACTGCAGGCTGGAGGCAGGGCACAGCATAATTACAAAGTCACCAACTCAAGCAAATACACTGATAGCTGGATCAGAGGGCGGTCGGTGCTGAGAGCTAGTTAAATTCTGATTGCGTTTTGAAGAAAGGATTTGGAAATCCATATAAGTGGGGTGTGAGAACAAGAGCCAGAAGCGGATCAGGGTACCTGGCATGTGCAGTTAGGATAGGGCTGTCACCAGCTAACAAGGTCTTGGGAGAACAGGCTTGTTTGTGATCAGCTGATCCAGGTAGAGTGTGGATTGGCTGCTTAGGGCTAACCTTTAAGGAAGAAGGGCAGGGAGGTGTCCATTTTGTAGCATACCCACACTTCATTCTGATTCTTCAATCCAGAGCTAATCTAGACAATACTGTGCCAGGATTCTGTGGAAACTAAGGTACCTAATTAGCTAACTTTAAACTAGAGTGACCGTCCTCGGTGGACCTGGCCTAATCAGGAAAAGTCCTTAGCAGGCATTGATCTCCAGGACTTCACATACCAAACAGCAGCTGAACCTGGAATTGCTCTCTTCTCTACAAAACAGGAGTGTGGACTGATTCCTAACCGCTAAGAAGAATGTACAGGAGGTAAGGCACTCATCTGGCCATGAAGAACTTCTGTGAGAAAAGGAGAAAATGGAAATCCCACACGTTGGTGTGAGGAGAGGGACCAGATACAGGCCCACTGGTCAGGGCCTTTGGGAAGGTAAACTCAGAGGAGGCACAAATCCATATTTGTGCAATCAGTCAACTGGAAAACTTACACCTCTCTCTTCCTCCGTCTCTGTCAAGACTACCATGGTTTCCATGAGCCTTGAACATTTTCACATTTGTGGGCCCAGGAATCCATTTAAAATGCATATTAAAATTACATTTTATTGACTGAGTTGGTATAAGTACAAAAAAAACAAGCCATAGTAAAAATGAAAACATTTTCCTTTGTTCTAAAAGTTACTTTTTTTTTTCTTATTTTAAAATGAATTCAAATGTTAAACAAGCCCCTGAAAACTACTGTGAGATCGAGGTACCATTCCCATTGCTTCTAAGGAGTGTGTCAGCGCTGACCTGGACACGTGTTTCTTGTAGAGAAGGCCTTAACATCTGGTTTGCTACATCTGGAGAGAGCTGAGCAACAGCAAGCGGTCAGTAACGTTTGTGGATCTGGATGGAGAAGGCCCAAGTGAAATACTGCTTAGTTGGCTCCTAAATTCTTCCCTTTTCTATGTGTGGAAACAGGAAGCCGCGGCTACTGGAGCAATAGCCCCGCTTACCTTCTCTCCATTTTCAGCCTCGTATCTGGCACAAGCCTGCTGAGAGACATCGGGGCCACCGAACTTTTGTATCCTCACGAGCAGCTGGCGCTGTGCGTACACCAACAGCGGCGTCACTTGCTCTGTATACCTCTCACTGGGTCGTGGGAAAGAATTACATTGCAAAGTTAACTTGAGCTAAAGGACCATTCCCCGAAAAGAAGTCTGTTCCCTTTAGATGCTTTGGGGCTGGACGTACTGTGAAATGATGTTGAACTGGATGGCGAGAGACACCAGTGTCTCCCATTTTTCCACTTGGTACAGAAGCTCCAGAGACTTTAACACAAAGTCACGGATCCATTTCAGATCAACCACATTGACGTCATCCAAAGGATGCTCGAAAGTCAGGCTGGAACCCCCGTTATCGTATTTGATGTTCCCGTAACAGCTGGGAACACTGAAGTCGCCTTTCTCTTCGACTGGCTGCAGGAAGCACATGGAGATAAGATGCCCAGCTTAAGGTCTTACTACATATTCTCCCGATAAATAAATACAATAATGCAATGTGAAGAGGAATTGAACAAGAAAGTAAATTAACGCTATGTGAGTCACAGCTTTGTAATGGGAGATGGTGCTGCACGCTAAAATCTTCAGTGATGATGAAATGTGCTAGATTTGTGTGCACTGTAATTTAATACAGCCACCAGACATGTGTGGCTCTGATTATTTGAAATGTGATGGTGCAACTGAGTTTTTAATTTTGCCTGCTTTTAACTATTTCACATTTTAATTTATTTAATGACAGCTAATATTTATTAGACAGCAGAGGCAGAGGTCTGTTCTTCTTGGCATGTATTCATTGTTGGTTTAAGTAAGGACATTAAATCACTATGATAAAACTTTTAGGAAAAGCATTTAGTTTGTACAAATAACAATCTTTCGTGGTATGTTGGGCACATTAATGAGCATGTAGAATACTATCCCCAATTCCTTAATATAAAAATCAATTTTACAGAGGTGTCTTAGTTGGGGTTATTATTGCTGTGATAAAACACCATAACCAAAAACAATTTGAGGAGGAAAGGGTTTATTTGGCTTACACTTCCATATTGCTGTTCATCTTTGAAGGAAGTCAGGACAGGAACTCAAACAGGGCAGGATCCTGAAAGTAGGAGCTGATGCAGAGACCATGGAGGGGTGCTGCTTACTGGCTTGCTCTCTGTGGCTTGCTCAGCCTGACTTCTGTTAGAACCCAGGACCATCAGCCAGGGATGGCATCACCCACAATGGGCTGGGCCCTCCCCATTGGTCACTGATTGAGAAAATGCCCTACAGGCTAGCCTGTAGCCTGATCTTATGAAGGCATTTTCTCAATTGAGGTTCCTTTTCTCAGATGATTATATCTTCTGTCAAGTTGACATAAAACCAGCCAGCACAACTGACTCCTTGTCAACTTGACACACAAACACATCACTATTAAGCCACAACCTTTCCTTTCTTATTCATCCCCAAATATCACACATTAATTTCAATATTACAATATAAAACACTTTCAAATTTTAAAAGCCCCACAAATCTTACAAACACAAACATTTTAAAAATTCATTCTGTTTTAAAGTCCAAAGTATTTTATAAAATACAAAGTTCCCAGCTGTGCACTCCTATGAAATCAAAAATAAATACTCTCTTACTTCAAGAGAGAAGAACCAGGGCACAGTCACAATCTGAACAAAGCAAAAACAAAATCCAACTATGTAAACAACTCAGTGTCCAATGTTTGAGATCCACTCATGATGGTCTGGGTTCCTCCAAAGGGCTTGGACAGCCATGCTTAGCACACGAAGCTTATCTTCTAGGCTCTGGCTAGCTCCACTCCACTGCTGCTGTCCCTGGTGCTCATTCTCTGGCCCTAGCATCTCCAAAATGCTGGGGTTTCTTGCTGCGACCACACTGCACTTGCACCAATAGCCTCTCCCTGACTCACTTCAATTTGCCAAGTCTCAACTTCTCTGCAGGACCACTTTGATCCTAGGCCTTCAACTGCTAAGGAGCCTGCACATTCCCCAGTGGTCTCTCTTGGTCTCTCGGTTCCCAGTCTCAGCTGCTCTTCATGCCTTCAAACTTAGCACCACCCAGGAGACTCTCATCCATCACCAAGTTCAGCTTCCATCAGGAAGCACATCCTTGGCCTCTGGAATGCAGCTTCTGTGTGCTGACTCTGAGGAAACACTTCTCAGAAGACTTCACTTCCAGGATGCTGGTCTCTTCTTAATCACTGCTAATTTCTCAGCTCCAACTGACCACCGTAATTGTCCCAGTGAGCAAAGATTTCACCTTAGTTGCCCTGGTATCTTGGTAATCACAGTCAATTCTTCAGCCCCAGCTAACCAGAACCACAGATTCTTAACTCAAAATATGCAATGGCCCCACTGGAGTCAAAGTGACCCCAACTTGCCTCTGGAACTTCACAAGTAAGCCTCCATTGTCTACTTTTCTCTCAATGTTCTTATCTTCCAAGCTTCTACAGAACAAAACTCACCGAGCTTTGAACACTCGATGGCATTTCTGTACAAAAGTTCCAAAGTCTTTCCATAGTCTTCCCAAGAGCAACATGGTCAGGTCTGTCACAGTAATGCCCACTATCCTGGTACCAGTTTCTGTTTTAGTTGGGGTTACTGTTGCTCTAATCAAACATCCACATCACTGCTCATCATCAAAGGATGTGAGCACAGGAACTCAAGCAGGCAGAAACCTGGAGGCTTGCTCAACTTGACTTGCTCAGCCTTCTTTCTTATGGAACCCAGGACCACCAGCCCAGGGATGGCACCACCCACAATGGACTTGGCCTTCCACTGCAATCACTAGTTAATAAAATACCCTGCCTGCTTCCCTGCAACCTGGTCTTAGGGAGGCATTTTCTCAATTGAGGTTCCCTCCTCTCAGATGATTATAGCCTGTGTCAAGTTGACATAAAACTAGCCAGCACAGGAGATTTTTTTCTAGAGGCTTGATATTTTTGTACAGAAAATTTACTATTTTAACTACAATTGTGCTCATTTCCCATGAGACCTGATGCATTTGTGTATGCCTCTGAAATTTCTGCAGCAAAGCAAAATGTACAAGGTCCATCTAAGGGCCAGGCTATAGCTCAAAACAACCAAATGGGGTCAGTCCACTCTGTCTTGGTGACTCATTAAGAGTAACCATGTGCCACAGAGGAAAGACATGAACAAAAATGGAGGCTGAGCAAGATCTACTCCTTCAAGCTAGAAGACTGTCTGGCTGTAGAAGATCAGAGAATAAAAAGATGCTATAGCACGTATTGTCCATGTGAGGTTTACACCTTACACAGTGCCAGCACATGGAACATGAAACCGTGTTGTGAGTTATGAGCCCAGGTCCCAATCCTCTGAGTATGCGGTGTCACATCCGTGTGTAAGGAGCTGGCTCCAGTTCCTTTCTCTCTGGTCCTCAGCACGTGTCCTCCGCTCGTCGACCTGTCCCACTCAGCCCTTTCTGGCTTGCCATGTTTACAAACTACGTCAGGCACTGGGTTCATTTCTAGGGTGAATGAGAAGGAGGTCCTCAGTAGTGACCGTACGTTCCAGTACAGAGTTCACTAACAACCAAGCTGGGATTCTATCTCCAAGTATCTTGTTCAACATCCATCTCTCCATTGACTCCAACCTGATGGGCCAGGGCAGGGAGAGCATGGTGTGTTACCAGACAATACTAAGAAGCAAGCAGAGCGGACACTTCAGGCCTGAAATAACATCTGGAGGGTAGGGATTTGGGTGTGGTCACAGTCTAAGATTGTAAAGATTTAATATGTGCCCTGTGAAATTCTTTAAGATGTTTTATTAAAGAAAACATACAGCACCTAAAACAGTAGGGAAAGTAATAATAAGACCCTGTACACCTTCTACAAGCTTCAGTAGCTTTCAAGTTTTAGGGTGTACCCAGTTAGTTCATCATTTTTAATTATATCCCAGAAATTACACTAATAAATCTATAAATATTTCAACATAATCTCTAAAGAGTGAAGACTTCATTTTATAAAAACATAATCATAATATCACAATCCTACTTTAAAAGTAGACAAAAATAAAGGCTGAGACGATGATGCAGTGGGCAAAAGTACACAGCACCCAAGAGTAAGGACGTGAGTCTGAATCCCCAGAACCCATATAAACACCAGGAACCGTACGTAGCATCCACACTCCAGGGCAAGATGGGAGGTGGACGTGGAAGCTTGTGGGCCAGCTAGCCTGGCATCCACAGCCCTACAAGACAACAAAGAGACCTTGGCCAAGAACAAAGGTCAGCATGCTGTGACACTCACACACCTGCAAACACACATACATGTATATGTATCATTCACACAGACACAATCATATACACATGCAAAAAAAAAAAAAAAAAAAAAAGCAAAGCCCTTAAAATCATTCTTCAATAACCACACTGAAAATGCTCCCATTTCCTGAAAGGAGATCTGCACAAGGCCCAAACTGCAATTTGGGTATGGCTTTTTTTTGTTTTGTTTTTTTGTTTTTCGAGACAGGGTTTCTCTGTGTAGCTTTGTGCCTTTCCTGGAACTCACTTGGTAGCCCAGGCCGGCCTCGAACTCACAGAGATCCGCCTGGCTCTGCCTCCCAAGTGCTAGGATTAAAGGCGTGCGCCACCACCGCCCAGTTTGAGTATGGCTTTTTAATCGATGATTTTATCTCCCTTTTTACAATTTCATTTTGTTGTTGAAGAAACCATGTTGCTTCCTAGAGTGCTCCTGAGGGCTTGATTCTGTTGACTACATTCCCAAGGCGTTCTTTGAAATGTCCCTCTCAACTACATGTACGTCAGCTGTGAGGTCTGAATGCTCGATCTGATTAGTTTGGGGTTTTTTTTTTCTGACTGGTGTACTCCAAGCCACGCTTCCTCCACTTAATCCATCCACTGAGAACTGACAAATCTTGATACTGTGCACCTAACAGCCTTCCTTCATGTACTACCTGAATATTTGCATTGAAAAGTTTCCCTCGCAGTTATTAGAGGCAGGCTAACCCCACATGGCCCTGGTCCCTTCAGTGAAAAATAGAGTTTAAGACCATATCCTAGGTGCTAGCCATGGCCACTCGCATTGGGGGCCTTTTAATTCTACTACCTCCTTTGTTGTGATTCAATTCTGCCTTCAGATTCTCCATCTGTACTGTTGACACACTGCCTTCTTCACGCCATAGTCTCCCAGGGACTACAGCTTGAATAAGCTTCACTTGGGTGGTGAGTCCTGAAAGTCCCGTTTGTTTTGAAGACTTGCTGGAGGGGTGGAGGCTAGGGCCAAGAAGATTCACTTTCATTTGCATTTGTTTATGAATTTTAGAATGGTCAACATTTTTTTTAAATGCCTTTTAGATTTCCATGAATCAGTAGATCACATTGTGAGTAAGTGGTGGTCAGTCTTCCTGATCATGGGCAGGAGGCATCTCTCTGTTTCTTTGGGTCCTCTATAACTTCATCTCAATGTAGAGATTCTACTCCAGCTGACAGACAACTGGTGACTTCTGCTTTTATCAATTCTGCCACTTTGGGCTTTGACTTCTCGGCTCTTGTGACTAGTACAGTAATAAGTATGGGTGTGCAGGCATCCCTTAGATATTTCCTTGGATATGAGCTCTCTGGCAGGACTTCAAGAGTATACTGGAATTAATTGCTGAGGAACCTCTGCACTGTTTCCACAATGCCTTCACCAGTTTCCAGCTGCATCAACAGTGAGTACCACCCCCCTCTCTCCACGCCATCATCTCCACTTGTTATCTTTTGTCATTTTAAGTCACCATCACCCCAACTGGGAGAGGTGACAGCTTAGGGTAATTCTGACTTGCATCTCCCTGCTAATCAATGATGCTGAGCATTTTCAAGTCACCTTTGTAATATTCATATGGTTTTTTTTTCTGTTTATTTATATATGTCTTTATTACTGAATGTGCATGTGTGTGCTTAATGTGTGGAAAGGAGGCTTGTGTGCCATGGCACACATGTGGGGGTCAGAGGACAGTCTCGTGGAGTCACTTCTTTCCTTCCACCTCTGTGTGAGCTCTAGGGACTAAACTCAGGTCACCAGGCTTACACACAGCACAACCTTTATGCACTGAGGCATTTCACCATCTGTGAAGGTCTTATTTTGAAAAAGGTCTATATAGATGTAGTGCTCATTTTCAATCAGCATATTGAGATTTCTCCTTTTGCTATTTAGCTGAGTACCAAGCACACTTTAATACTGATTCTTTGCTGAGTGGTGGTGGTACATGCCTTTAATCCTAGCACTCGGGAGGCCGAGCCAAGCGGATCTCAGCCAAGTGGATCTCTGTGAGTTCGAGGCCAGCCTGGTCTACAGAGCAAGATCCAGGACAGGCACCAAAACTACACAGAGAAACACTGTTTTGAGAAAAAAAGGATTCTTTATCATGTATATAGTTTGCAAATATTTTCTCCAAATAGTTCCTTTAAAAAAAATGATATACACATATGTGTGTATGTTCCCATGTATGAGGGGCCATGTGTGTGTGGTACACGTGCATGTGTGTACAGGTCTATGCAGAGGTTGAAACTGAGTATTCTCCTCAATCTCTCTTCCTTAGACATTGAGCCAGAGTCTGCCATTTCAGCTAGTGCAGCCATACGGCTTGCTCCAGGGTTCCTTTTTCCACTTCTTACGGGATTACAGAAGACCACCATGCCTGCTTGGTTCTTCCATGGGTCCTGGGGATCCGAACTCCAGGCTTCACACGTTTGGGACAAGCTCTTCGCCTGCTGAGCCATCTTTCTGGCCATAGCCTGTCTTGTAATTCTGCTGATGGTTTCATTTGCTATTTAGAACCTTTGGAGTTTGATGTAATCCTATTGACTGAAGCTTTACTAGGCCTTGAAATACTGTAAAATTGCACAGTTTTACTCTTGTTTCCCATTTCGGTGCCATCATGTTTCCAATGTGGTTCATTCTACCCTCTCATGTTACAATGATATATCTCTTGCCATGTTTCTACTTTCTTTTTTTTTCAGTCATTATTACTGTTATCATCTTTAGTGGATAATTTTCTCCTTTTATTGAAAATAGATTTTTTTCTCAAATAATATATCCTGATTATTGTTTCTCCTCCCTCTACTCCTCCCAGTTCCTTCCCACCTCCCCTCTCATCCAGATCCACCCCTTTTCTGTCTCTCATTTTTAACAAAAAAGTTTCTAAAGGACAATAATAAAATCAAATATAATGAGATAAAACAAAAACTAGCACAATGAAACTAGCACTCCTTGTCAACTTGACACACAAACACATCACTATTAAGCCACAACCTTTCCTTTCTTATTCATCCCCAAATATCACACATTAATTTCAATATTACAATATAAAACACTTTCAAATTTTAAAAGCCCCACAAGTCTTACAAATACAAACATTTTAAAAATTCATTCTGTTTTAAAGTCCAAAGTATTTTATAAAATACAAAGTTCCCAGCTGTGCACTCCTATGAAATCAAAAATAAATACTCTCTTACTTCAAGAGAGAAGAACCAGGGCACAGTCACAATCTGAACAAAGCAAAAACAAACTCCAACTATGTAAATAACTCAGTGTCCAATGTTTGAGATCCACTCATGATGGTCTGGGTTCCTCCAAAGGGCTTGGACAGCCATGCTTAGCACACGAAGCTTATCTTCTAGGCTCTGGCTGGCTCCACTCCACTGCTGCTGTCCCTAGTGCTCATTCTCTGGTCCTAGCATCTCCAAAATGCTGGGGTTTCTTGCTGCGACCACACTGCACTTGCACCAATAGCCTCTCCCAGACTCACTTCAAGGTGCCAAGTCTCAACTTCTGTGCAGGACCACTTTGATGCTGGGCCTTCAACTGCTAAGGAGCCTGCACCTTTCCCAGTGGCCTCTCCTGGTCTCTCAGTTCCCAGTCTCAGCTGCTCTTCATGCCTTCAAACTTAGCACCACCCGGGAGACTCTCATCCATCACCAAGTTCAGCTTCCATCAGGAAGCACATCCTTGGCCTCTGGAATGCAGCTTCTGTGTGCTGACTCTGAGGAAACACTTCTCAGAAGACTTCACTTCCAGGATGCTGGTCTCTTCTTAATCACTGCTAATTTCTGAGCTCCAATTGACCAGCGTAATTGTCCCAGTGAGTAAAGATTTCACCTTAGTTGCCCTGGTATCTTGGTAATCACAGTCAATTCTTCAGCCCCAGCTAACCAGAACCACAGATTCTTAACTCAAAATATGCAATGGCCCCACTGGAGTCAAAGTGATTCCAACTTGCCTCTGGAACTTCACAAGTAAGCCTCCATTGTCTACTTTTCTCTCAATGTTCTTATCTTCCAAGCTTCCACAGAACAAAACTCACCAAGCTTTGAACACTCGATGGCATTTCTATACAAAAGTTCCAAAGTCTTTCCATAGTCTTCCCAAGAGCAACATGGTCAGGTCTGTCACAGTAATGCCCACTATCCTGGTACCAGTTTCTGTCTTAGTTGGGGTTACTGTTGCTCTAATCAAACATCCACATCACTGCTCATCATCAGGCAGAAACCTGGAGGCTTGCTCAACTTGACTTGCTCAGCCTTCTTTCTTATAGAACCCAGGACCACCAGCCCAGGGATGGCACCACCCACAATGGACTTGGCCTTCCACTTCAATCACTAGTTAATAAAATACCCTGCTTGCTCCCCTGCAACCTGGTCTTAGCGAGGCATTTTCTCAATTGAGGTTCCCTCCTCTCAGATGATTATAGCCTGTGTCAAGTTGACATAAAACTAGCCAGCACAGGAGATTCTTTTTCTAGAGGCTTGATATTTTTGTACAGAAAAGTTACTATTTTAACTACAATTGTGCTCATTTCCCATGAGACCTGATGCATTTGTGTAAGCCTCTGAAATTTCTGCAGCAAAGCAAAATGTATAAGGTCCATCTAAGGGCCAGGCTATAGCTCAAAACAGCCAAATAGGGTCAGTCCACTCTGTCTTAGTGACTCATTAAGAGTAACCATGTGCCACAGAGGAAAGACATGAACAAAAATGGAGGCTGAGCAAGATCTACTCCTTCAAGCTAGAAGACTGTCTGGCTGTAGAAGATCAGAGAATAGAAAGATGCTATAGCACGTATTGTCCATGTGAGGTTTACACCTTACACAGTGCCAGCACATGGAACATGAAACCGTGTTGTGAGTTATGAGCCCAGGTCCCAATCCTCTGAGTATGCGGTGTCACATACGTGTGTAAGGAGCTAGCTCCAGTTCCTTTCTCTCTGATCCCCAAGTGGAGGCCTCAGCACGCATCCTCCTCTTGTCGACCTGTCCCACTCAGTCCTTTCTGGCTTGCCATGTTTACAAACTATGTCAGGCACTGGGTTCATTTCTAGGGTGAATGAGAAGGAGGTCCTCAGTAGTGACTGTACGTTCCAGTACAGAGTTCACTAACAACCAAGCTGGGATTCTATCTCCAACTATCTTGTTCAACATCCATCTCTCCATTGACTCCAACCTGATGGGCCAGGGCAGGGGGAGCACGGTGTGTTACCAGACAATACTAAGAAGCAAGCAGAGCGGACACTTCAGGCCTGAAATAACATCTGGAGGGTAGGGATTTGGGTGTGGTCACAGTCTAAGATTGTAAAGATTTAGTATGTGCCCTGTGAAATTCTTTAAGATGTTTTATTAAAGAAAACTTACGGCACCTAAAACAGTAGGGAAAGTAATAATAAGACCCTGTACACCTTCTACAAGCTTCAGTAGCTTTCAAGTTTTAGGGTGTACCCAGTTAGTTCATTATTTTTTTTTTTTTTTTTTTTTGGTTTTTCGAGACAGGGTTTCTCTGTGTAGCTTTGCGCCTTTCCTGGGACTCACTTGGTAGCCCAGGCTGGCCTCGAACTCACAGAGATCCGCCTGCCTCTGCCTCTCAAGTGCTGGGATTAAAGGCATGTGCCACCACCGCCCGGCATAGTTCATCATTTTTAATTATATCCCAGAAATTACACTAATAAATCTATAAATATTTCAACATAATCTCTAAAGAGTGAAGACTTCATTTTACAAAAACATAACCATAATATCACAATCCTACTTTAAAAGTAGACAAAAATAAAGGCTGAGACGATGATGCAGTGGGCAAAAGTACACAGCACCCAAGAGTGAGGATGTGAGTCTGAATCCCCAGAACCCATATAAACACCAGGAACCGTACGTAGCATCCACACTCCAGGGCAAGATGGGAGGTGGACGTGGAAGCTTGTGGGCCAGCTAGCCTGGCATCCACAGCCCTACAACAAGACAACAAAGAGACCTTGGCCAAGAACAAAGATCAGCATGCTGTGGCACTCACACACCTGCAAACACACATACATGTATACATATCATTCACACAGACACAATCATACACACATGCAAAAAAAAAAAAAAAAAAAAAAAAAAAGCAAAGCCCTTAAAATCATTCTTCAATAACCACACTGAAAATGCTCCCATTTCCTGAAAGGAGATCTGCACAAGGCCCAAACTGCAATTTGGGTATGACTTTTTTTTGTTTTGTTTTTTTGTTTTTCGAGACAGGGTTTCTCTGTGTAGCTTTGTGCCTTTCCTGGAACTCACTTGGTAGCCCAGGCCGGCCTCGAACTCACAGAGATCCGCCTGGCTCTGCCTCCCGAGTGCTGGGATTAAAGGCGTGCGCCACCACCGCCCAGTTTGGGTATGGCTTTTTAATCGATGATTTTATCTCCCTTTTTGCAATTTCATTTTGTTGTTGAAGAAACCATGTTGCTTCCTAGAGTGCTCCTGAGGGCTTGATTCTGTTGACTACATTCCCAAGGCGTTCTTTGAAATGTCCCTCTCAACTACATGTACGTCAGCTGTGAGGTCTGAATGCTCGATCTGATTAGTTTGGGGTTTATTTTCTGACTGGTGTACTCCAAGCCACGCTTCCTCCACTTAATCCATCCACTGAGAACTGACAAATCTTGATACTGTGCACCTAACAGCCTTCCTTCATGTACTACCTGAATATTTGCATTTAAAAGTTTCCCTCACAGTTATTAGAGGCAGGCTAACCCCACATGGCCCTGGTCCCTTCAGTGAAAAATAGAGTTTAAGACCATATCCTAGGTGCTAGCCATGGCCACTTGCATTGGGGGCCTTTTAATTCTACTACCTCCTTTGTTGTGATTCAATTCTGCCTTCAGATTCTCCATCTGTACTGTTGACACACTGCCTTCTTCATGCCAGTACCATAGTCTCCCAGGGACTACAGCTTGAATAAGCTTCACTTGGGTGGTGAGTCCTGAAAGTCCCGTTTGTTTTAAAGACTTGCTGGAGGGGTGGAGGCTAGGGCCAAGAAGATTCACTTTCATTTGTATTTGTTTATGAATTTTAGAATGGTCAACATTTTTTTAAAATGCCTTTTAGATTTCCATGGATCAGTAGATCACATTGTGAGTAACTGGTGGTCAGTCTTCCTGATCATGGGCAGGAGGCATCTCTCTGTTTCTTTGGGTCCTCTATAACTTCATCTCAATGTAGAGATTCTACTCCAGCTGACAGACAACTGGTGACTTCTGCTTTTATCAATTCTGCCACTTTGGGCTTTGACTTCTCGGCTCTTGTGACTAGTACAGTAAGTAATAAGTATGGGTGTGCAGGCATCCCTTAGATATTTCCTTGGATATGAGCTCTCTGGCAGGACTTCAAGAGTATACTGGAGTTAATTGCTGAGGAACCTCTGCACTGTTTCCACAATGCCTTCACCAGTTTCCAGCTGCATCAACAGTGAGTACCACCCCCTTCTCTCCACGCCATCATCTCCACTTATTATCTTTTATCATTTTAAGTCACCATCACCCCAACTGGGAGAGGTGACAGCTTAGGGTAATTCTGACTTGCATCTCCCTGCTAATCAATGATGCTGAGCATTTTCAAGTCACCTTTGTAATATTCATATGGTTTTTTTTTCTGTTTATTTATATATGTCTTTATTACTGAATGTGCATGTGTGTGCTTAATGTGTGGAAAGGAGGCTTGTGTGCCATGGCACACATGTGGGGGTCAGAGGACAGTCTCGTGGAGTCACTTCTTTCCTTCCACCTCTGTGTGAGCTCTAGGGACTAAACTCAGGTCACCAGGCTTACACACAGCACAACCTTTATGCACTGAGGCATCTCACCATCTGTGAAGGTCTTATTTTGAAAAAGGTCTATATAGATGTAGTGCTCATTTTCAATCAGCATATTGAGATTTCTCCTTTTGCTATTTAGCTGAGTACCAAGCACACTTTAATAATGATTCTTTGCTGGGTGGTGGTGGTACATGCTTTTAATCCTAACACTCGGGAGGCAGAGCCAAGTGGATCTCAGCCAAGCGGATCTCTGTGAGTTCGAGGCCAGCCTGGTCTACAGAGCAAGATCCAGGACAGGCACCAAAACTACACAGAGAAACCCTGTCTTGAAAAAAAAAAAAAAACTGATTCTTTTTTTTTTTTTTTTTTTTAAATTTTTATTTTGCAATACAATTCAGTTCTACATATCAGCCACAGATTCCCTTGTTCTCCCCCCTCCCGCCCCCCTCACCTTCCCCCCAGCCCGCCCCCCATTCCAATCTCCTCCAGGGCAAAGCCTTCCCCACAGACTGAGATCAACCTGGTGGACTCAGTCCAGGTAGGTCCAGTCCCCTCCTCCCATGCTGAGCCAAGGGACCCTGCATAGGCCCCAGGTTTCAAACAGCCAACTCATGCAATGAGCACAGGACCCGGTCCCACTGCCTGGATGCCTCCCAAACAGATCAGGCCAATCAACTGTCTCACCCACTCAGAGGGCCTGATCCAGTTGGTGACCCCTCAGCCATTGGTTCATATTTCATGTGTTTCCGTTTGTTTGGCTATTTGTCTCTGTGCTTTATCCGACCTTGGTCTCAACAATTCTCTCTCATATAAACCCTCCTCATTCTCGCTAATTGGACTCCCAGAGATCCACCTGGGGCCTAGTCATGGCTCTCTGCCTCCAGATCCATCAGTAGTTGGATGAGGTTTCTAGCACGACAATTAGGGTGTTTGGCCATCCCATCACCAGAGTAGGTCAGTTCGGATTGTCTCCCGACCATTGCCAGCAGTCTGTTGTGGGGGTATCTTTGTGAATTTCTGTGGGCCTCTCTAGCACTTTGTTTCTTCCTATTCTCATGTGGTCTTCATTTACCATGGTCTCCTATTCCTTGTTCTCCCTCTCTGTTTTTGATCCAGCTGGGATCTCCCACTCACCCAAGCTCTCTTTCCCTCGACCCTCGCCCTTCACTACCCCCACTCCTGTCCAGGCTGTTCATGTAGATCTCATTCCATTTCTCTGTCGTTGGGCGATCCCTGTGTCTTTCTTGGGGTCCTGTTTTCCAGGTAGCCTGCCTGATAAACAAAATGTGGTACATATACACAATGGAATACTACTCAGCAGAGAAAAACAATGACATCATGAGGTTTGCAGACAAATGGATGGATCTAGAAAAAATCATCCTGAGTGAGGTATCCCAGACTCAGAAAGACAAACATGGTATGTACTCACTCATAACAGGATACTAGATGTGGAACAAGGATGACTGGACTGCTACTCAAAAAACTGATTCTTTATCATGTATATAGTTTGCAAATATTTTCTCCAAATAGTTCCTTTAAAAAAAATGATATACACATATGTGTGTATGTTCCCATGTATGAGGGGCCATGTGTGTGTGGTACACGTGCATGTGTGTACATGTCTATGCAGAGGTTGAAACTGAGTATTCTCCTCAATCTCTCTTCCTTAGACATTGAGCCAGAGTCTGCCATTTCAGCTAGTGCAGCCATACAGCTTGCTCCAGGGTTCCTTTTTCCACTTCTTACGGGATTACAGGAAGACCACCATGCCTGCTTGGTTCTTCCATGGGTCCTGGGGATCTGAACTCCAGGCTTCACACGTTTGGGACAAGCTCTTCGCCCACTGAGCCATCTTTCCGGCCATAGCCTGTCTCGTAATTCTGCTGATGGTTTCATTTGCTATTTAGAACCTTTGGAGTTTGATGTAATCCTATTGACTGAAGCTTTACTAGGCCTTGAAATACTGTAAAATTGCACAGTTTTACTCTTGTTTCCCATTTCGGTGCCATCATGTTTCCAATGTGGTTCATTCTACCCTCTCATGTTACAATGATACATCTCTTGCCATGTTTCTACTTTCTTTTTTTTTCAGTCATTATTACTGTTATCATCTTTAGTGGATAATTTTCTCCTTTTATTGAAAATAGATTTTTTTCTCAAATAATATATCCTGATTATTGTTTCTCCTCCCTCTACTCCTCCCAGTTCCTCCCCACCTCCCCTCTCATGCAGATCCACCCCTTTTCTGTCTCTCATTTTTAACAAAAAAGTTTCTAAAAGACAATAATAAAATCAAATATAATGAGATAAAACAAAAACTAGCACAATGAAATTGGACAAAACAAACAGAAAGGAAAAAGTCCAAGAGAAGGCACAAGAAATAGAGATCCACTGGTTCGCGGCACACTCAGGAATCCCATAAAAACACTAAACTAAAAGCCATAATATATATTCAAAGAACCTGTGGTGGTTAAAAAAAAAAAAAGGAAAAAGAAAGAAAGAAAGAAAGAAAGAAAGAAAGAAAGAAAGAAAGAAAGAAAGAAAGAAAGAAAGAATATGTATGTATTATCATGTATAATACACATAATATGTATGTATATACTAAAATTTAAAATAATAAAATAAAATGGGGAAAAAAAGGAAAAGCCCTCACATGACATTGTGAGACAAGGAGCCTCCAAAGATTCCGCCAAGTTCATTTTCTGTCGGCGTCTACTGCTGGGCATGCAGCCTACACACCCTTAAGAGTAGTTTGATTCCCATTGAGACTTCCTTGGAGGAAACTGAATTTTTATCTGCAAGTGGTTATCAATTGGAGATTGCTTCTGGGTTAGGATGGGGGCATCCATCCCCTTCTCCTTTCAGTTCTAGGGCCCCACCTGGTGCAGACCTGTGCAGGCCCTGCATATGCTGCCTCAGTCTCTGTGTGTTATGTTTCTTGATGTTCAGAGTGTTTCTCTTATGAGGAAATAGATGTGTCTTTTTCTGCCCAGTCAAACAATCTGTGCCTTTTAATTATCCTGTTTAGCCAACTTACATTTAATATAGTTATGGATATGACTGAGTTAATTTCAATAGTTGTCTTAGTTAATGTTCTATTGCTGTGAAGAAACACCATGATCATGGTGACTCTTATAAAAGAAAGCACTTAATTGGTGCTTGCTTACAGGTTCAGAGGTTTAGTCCTTTATCTGAATGACAGACATGGTGCTGGAGAAGGAGCTGAGAGTTCTATATCCAGATCTGCAGGCAGCAAGTACAGCAAAACTCTGGGCTTGCAATGGGCTTTTTAAAACCTCAAAGCCCACTCCTAGTGACACTCTCCTTCCAACAAGGCCCACACCTCCTAGTCCGCAATACTTGATATTTGGGTGTCAATTTGTCCTTTGTATGTTTTGTCCCTCTACTCTTTCTCTCCTCCTTTTAAGTGAATTATTATTTAGTCTTACTTTGCTAGCTTTTTAGCTATCTCTTTTTGCTGCTATCATTCATTCCATGGATTATGGCATACATCCTTAAATGACCACATCTCACTTAATGTTGTAACACTCAGTATAAATAGTTTAATTTTATTTACATGCTTTGTCTTTCATGATATTGTTATCAGACACTTTACTTCAGAAATATTATAATGTTATATCCCAATGTGTTTATAAGTTTGCTAATTTTCAATATGTTTATGTTTTTGACTGTCGTATTGGTTCTATGTTATTTCCATAAACTAAGCCATGGTGTGATAGATTTTCAACAGCTACAAATCTTAGGACCTGGAACAATAGAAGAGGCCTGGATAGACCACTGGGATAGAGGTAACCTGAGCAGCATGGCTTCCGCATGGATTAAATGCACTAAGGTCAATTCATACAGGAGATGAAACTCAGTAAGGGTTTCTTATTTTCCTTCAAACAAACTGGACTTTCAGGCTAAGATATTTTTAATTAACATTAATGCAAGTTATGTGCTGTGAACAAAATTATAATGAGAAGCAAATGAAAAACAGACAAACCAAATGGGAACACAAGAAAAATATCAATTTCTACTTATCCCAAGCTTCATGATAAAAGATTTTTTTAATTGGATACAATAAAAATAATTACCCAAATGCCCTTACCTTGATAGACTTGGTGCTCTGCAGCTTAATTAACATGTCAATAAGTAATTCTGTACCCAGGTTGAATGGTAACACACAGGTACAGAGAAAGCCATCCTGGGTAATAGGGAAAGTTTTGTAAGTATCCATAATCTGCTTCAGTAGTATTTGGAGCTCCCGGGAAAAGTTCCAGAACACCCTGCAGCAATTTTGCAGTAAAGTCCAATAGCCACCACGGTGAGCAAGAACCTAAGACAAACATCACATTCAGTACCACAGAGTTCCAGAAGTTACAGATGTCTGGAAACATATATGTCAACGATTTTTAAAAAGTAACTAAAACCATTTGGTATGTGTCACCCCCGTTCTCAACATTGTTGACATGATATTTATATGCATGAGCTGGTCGGAGTCCATCAATCCTGAGAAGCATGCATACTCTAGCACTCTAGCAATGAGGAAACGAAGCCTAGGCTAATGTGTCCATGGTCCTCAACTCACTAAGTGAAAAAGGAAGATTTGCATACTCATAGCCAGAATTCCCAAATCCCATGTTTACAGGTGCTGGGGATACAGCAGTGAGCAAGGGCAACTGGTCTACCTTCCTGCTGCTTAAGTTTACAGGAGAAGACCAACAGTAATAAGGTACACAAACATAGGACTTCAGGGGGAAATATATTGCATTTTAAATAAAGCAGAAGCTGCCAAGATGGCTCAGCAGTTAAGAGCACATAATGCTTTTCCAGGGGACCTGATGTGGGTTCCTAGCACCCAAATCAAGTGGCTCACAACCACCTGCAGCTGCAGCTGCAGGGAATCCTATGCCTCTGGCATCCTTGGGCACCTGCACTCATGTGCACATACACACATATATACACACATACATACATACATACATACACACACACACACACACACACACACACACCAACAATAAAAAAAATTCAAAAAAAATAAAGCAGAAGTAAGTCAGAAATGGCAAGGAATGAGAGGCTATGTTAGCTTAGGGTCAGGAAAGAATCCTTTCTGAGGGGGAAGAGGGTGTGCAGGGACCTGAAGGAAGGAGGTCATGTGACAGTGTGGAAGAGGAGAGGAACAGAAAGGATGAGGGGTGAGGCTGAGAGCTGGGAGGAAGCAGATTTAGTGCCTGTGCAATGGGGGTGGGAGGAGGAATGGGAGGAAGGAGAGCTGAGCTCTATGCAGTGAGGAGGACTTCACTCCTCCAGCACCCTGCAGCTAACAGAAAGGAGCATAACATTGAATGCTCATGATCAAGAGGATGACTGGGTTTTACTTGAATTTTTGTGACTGGACAAGTGATTACCCTGACCATTTCACAGAAGGAACCCAAGTGGTTTTTGTCTTGAAAATATAGTGGTCCTCTTGCCTTTTAAGATGTTTTAAGCATATGACTCTCCTGCTATGACTAAAAAGGAACTAATGAGTTTAGCTGTCTATTACTTAGTATTTTAAAAGCATCAAAGATGGCTGCAGAGATGCGTCAGGAGGTAAGCATGCTTTCTGTGTAAGCATGAGGACCTGTGTTTAAATCTCCAGCACCCACATAAAAAGCCAGGCATGGCCACAGTGACATGCACACTGTAGCTGTAACTATAGCATTGGGATAGAGCTGGGGTTGTCAGAGGCAAGACAACCCAGTGATTGTCTTGCTGGGGGCTTGATGGCTGCCGGCCTAGCTCAAGGTTCAGTGAAAAGACTCTATGATAGAATAAAGCAGTGAATGACAGGATAGCGCAGGACACCAAATGTCCTCACCTGGTCTCCGTATACACACACCTGCACCCACATGTGCACACATATCACACACACACACACACACACACACACACACACACACACACACACGAGAGAGAGAGAGAGAGAGAGAGAGAGAGAGAGAGAGAGAGAGAGAGAGAGAGAGAGAAGCATTGGCATAAATGGACATAAGTAGCTGACAGAATCAGGAGGTTGAAACATGGCGAAGTTTTCATAAATCTTCCCTTGGGCTAGAGGAAAGAGAGAAGATTATGGTACCCTGGTAGTCATAGCAACCCTAGAGACACATCCAATATCATCCCCAAAGAATCTCATCTCCCACTTGTTGCAGGAAGTCAAGGCACATGCATCATCACAGGATCTTCATGGCAACAAAGGTCACCCAGGAGGTTCTGGTATAAAGATGACAGCTAAATGAGAGAGAATATGTGCTCTACCCACACAATCAGACAACACATAAGTCTTTAGTATCATAGCAGGAAAACCTCAAAGTTGGCTGAGGAAAGACCTAGCAAGTTGAAGTCTGGGTGTAGTAAGTGAGTATATCTTACACACCCGAGTTCACGGGTGAGGCTCATGTCTGGTCTACTGCATAGGCACAGGAAAAGGATTGCATTACCATTGCTCTCCTGCAACATAAGAAGATGTTCATAAAATGATCCAGTCCCCAGTTCAGTGCTCGATCCTTCTCTTTGGCATTAATACTAATGCCTGATTGAGACTCGGAATCATAAATTGTCTGTGTTTTTATCTTGGAAATATTATCTTCACTTTTGGAATTCCAAAATGCAGAAAGATCATCTGTATCTGCATTCCAAAAATAAATCACAACACTATCAAAGACATCACTCAAAAATAAAAGGTATAAAGCATAAAACTACCAAAAACATGCATTCACATTCCAGCAAAGATGGCATATGTTGTGTAATGGTAACACATGTTCATGTCGCATAAACTCGGAGAAGAAATGGGACAATCAGAGACAACCAACCAGGGGAGGTTTCCAGAGAAAAGGGCACTCATAAGCTAGAGGGCAGCAGGCATGGCTAACCCCATGGGGAGATAGAGAAGAGCACTTCCGCCGGGCTAAGATGGGGGCGAAGGACCAATGCAGTGAAAGGACCGAACAGGAGTCGGGGAAGCAGTGACAGAATCCAACGTCCTTTTGTCTTCCCAAACAGTCATTCCACGGACCTGTGCACTCTTGAGGGAGCAGCACCCTGGCCACTCATTTCTCTGTGAAGGTGACACCAGTCCAGAAGTGTTCCACCTGCCACATATCTCCTGTCCCATACGTGCACTAAGTAGTCTCAAGTCCAATGTCCCGTCTCCAATTGTCATAGTGACTTGAAGCTGGAGACAAGCTACATATATCAATCAATTTACCAAGAAAAAAAAATCAGATTTTATGTCTATGGAATTTCTCTTCAATCATGTGGATATGCATAATAATGTATACTACAAGAATCAGAAGTATGTCAAATACCTCACTATGAACCAATACTACCAAGGCAATTTAGCTACTGAGAACCCTGATCAGCAAGAAAGTCCACAGTGCTTAAACGCCAGCATTAAAGAATTTGAAAGAGGGTTCAGAGTCCAAGAGTACTAGCTGCTCTTCCAGAGAACCTGGGCTCAATTCTCAACCCACATGGAGGTTTACAATCACTTGTCACTCCAGTCCCAGGGGATCCAAGCCCCTCTTTGGTCCTCCACTGGCATTAGACATACACATGATGCACATACATACATGCAGTCAAAATACACATAAAATCAATATTTTAATGCCAGTATGAAAATACATACATGGATTTTTTTAAACAGCATAAAGATACTAGGAACACATTTTTATTTGTCAAATGTGTGGTAGTCAAGAGAGAAAAACCTGTTGGTTAAAAATAGTATTCCAAGCTCTATCATCTTTACAGGCAAGGGTTAAAAATCAACCAAATTGGACAGACAATAAGTCAGTGCAGCACCCAGATAGAAAGGCCTCTATGCCTGTATGTCTCCACCACCCAGAGACTGTGGAACTGGACCATATAACAGGATTTCTTATCCTGAAAGCAGAATATTATTTCGTTCACCTTGAAGTGGGCTTTCACAGAAGGTGTAAATTGGAGACTGGTGCAACAGTGGACTGTTTCAAGTTCAAAATCAGCTATAATGACTGTATTTGCACCTGTCAATATCAGTACATTGATGGAATCTATCTGAAAAGTGACTTCCCAAGATATCACACCTGCTAGAAAGCCTTCCCCTACCTTGAACAGCCGGAGACTGCCAATACTTGGCAAAAGAGAATTATATTTGCAGAGCACTCAAAATGGTTTATGGTGGACCATTAATACTTAACTGTTAAAGTTGAGTAAAGTGATTACCAAGACTCACCAACACAGCTAAATTTCTGGGTTTTTGAAAATGACATGTATTTCTCTCAACCAACAAGGACACATGCATGCACCTGTGTGTGTGTGTGTGTGTGTGTGTGTGTGTGTGTGTGTGTGTGTGAGATATTCTATGTTTGTATTAGTGAATAAAAATCTTAAGGCAGAGGCCAGCCTGGGCTACCAAGTGAGTTCCAGGAGAGGCGCAAAGCTACACAGAGAAACCCTGTCTCGAAAAACCAAAAAAAAAAAAAAAAAAAAAAAAAAAAAAAAAAAAATCTTAAGGCAATTGATACAGTTACCAATGAGCACATTCCTTTACCTGTGGCTTGGTTGGGCTTCTTTCTTTTAGAAGCAATGAGGACATCCAGCATTGCTTTGTAGCTGTCTACAGTTAGCTTTGCTGTTGGTAACACAGTTCCAGAATGGAATAGTGAGAAGAGGTTAGGGTCACATATTCGGAAACTGAAAAGGAAGCCAGAAAATTAATAAATTTTATATATATATACATATATATGTAAATAATATATAATACAATATATATAAATAAATAACATCTATAACATAAATTATATATATATATCAGATGAAACAACATAAACACCTAAATAAAACTGAACTATCTTAAATACAGCCAATTTTTATTTTTAAAACATTTGTAGTTGTGATATTAGACCATAAATTCTCTTGGCAGGTAATCAGCCCCCAGTACCTTACCACAGACTTTTGAGATTATACAATGTAATGCTACTGTTAGGGGCTTACTATATCTTTCCCTAAAAGGATCCTTGAAGATGGGAATGGAGCCTCTGCTCGCTCTGAGCTCTACAGCAATCATTTATGTTGCACTGGAGATCCAGCTCCGTGGTAGACCAGTTGCCTAGCAAATATAAGGTCCTGGCTTTAATCCTTACTAGTGCAATAAGTAAATACTACTAGAATAATGAAATCACATGATTTAAGTATAATTCAGTGAAGATACCTCCTGTTTAGAATATGTCCATAACCATGTTTCTTTTTGAAAAAGAAAGTCTGAGCACTAAGCAATCTTACAACTATAAATGCCAAGCACCCACTAATAATTGTAAGAAACTCAAAGTCAGCAGCAAATTACCCCTGACCTAACTTTGACCACTGGTTGCTTTATTGTGCTGTCATCAGGCATAGTTGGTGACACATGACAAGAAAACTTGAAGAAGACTTCTCAGTGCCCAGAGGATGTCAAAGAGGCCTATCTCTTCACTGCCATGGGCCACACTACTAAGCTGTCTATTGCTTTTTTGGCTCTGGACTTACTCCATAACCTAGGCTATTGCCATTGTCCAATCCCAGCCTCAGTACTAGGAATGTAGCCATCGCGCCCAACTGGCTAGCCACTTGAGTGCAGATCTGTAAGAAGTAGTTTAGCGAAGGTTAGTCTTCCAAGGGTTAAACTTCTGGAGAAACGGGAGAAGAGGCCAAATTCATTTTGGATCTTAACCTGCATTTCTTTGCCTCACTGGATTACTGAAATAAGCACCCTCTGGTTTCATACCCCTTTCTCCAGTCTTTCCTCCAGCCAACCCATTTTGTGTGTTCCTGCCAAGGATGCTCTTCATCAAAAATCCTTAATAATCTCCTGCTATATAGGACAAAAAGTTCAGATTTAAGACAAACTGAAGACCCCTCGTGGCTTGGTACTCACTGACTTCCGATTTCTCACCACCTCTCTGATACGCCATGGATTTTGGTCAGACTATTTGGGATTCTCATCCTGTCTCCTACCTGGATTCTTTCTTATGCTATTCCAACTACCAAGAATGCCTGCCTCGCTGGCTGGTCATTTCTAAACCTTGACATCCATCAACATCCAGAAGTACTATCTCCATGAACCCCTTCCTATAAGGTCAAGCCAGGAGAAAGCCACCAAGTTGTAATAAAGAATTTAAATGTGCTTCAAACAGAGTTATGCATGAGTGCTTATGATATATTACCAGGCTCCAACATGTATATCTTATCCATCTTTGTATACTCATGGCATCTAGCTCACTGCCCTATATGTAAGAGTTCTTTGGCAAGTATCTTTTTGGATGGAAGACTTTATATCACCTTTATATCAGATACCTAGCATTCCTTAGTATAGTCCTCTTCTTATCTACCTAAGCACTTAACCAAAGGTACAGAATAAAATCTCAAATTGCCTGTTGAATTCATGGCACAATATCATGCTAGAAAATCTGACTTCTGCCAGGTGGTGGTGGTGCACACCTTTAATGCCAGCACTCAGGAGGCAGAGCCAGGTGGATTTCTTTGAGTTCCAGACCAGCCTGGTCTACAGAGCGAGATCCAAGACAGGCACCAAAACTACACAGAGAAACCCTGTCTCGAAAAATCAAAAGAAAATCTGATTTCTGTTTTTAAAGTCTTCAAATATACCTCTGATTGAAAGTGATAGTGACGTGATGTCAGCTAATATCAACAGTTATTAGAGAGTTACCATAGCATTAGAAGCTATACTTGATGAACTTATCCAAAAGGTTTGCAAATTAGCACCACATGAGACATTATTGAGTATTTATTTGGGAAAGAAAACAACATAACAAAATGGAAAACACAGTGTAATGCAGTCATTCTGGAAACGGGGCTCAAGCATTCCAGTGCGCAGTTCATGTTCACGAGATGAATGGAGTACGGCTTACCAGTATCACTCCGTACCTGACATTGGAACGCGAAGAGGTGAACCTCATCTTCGTGCGCTCAGCCAGCTTTTGGAAGAACAGGTGGAAGTGTGCGCTCGCCAGATACAAGTTCATCTGAGATCTCCAAGGGAGCTCTTCAAGAAGTATTTGATGAAACCTCTTTCTTTTAACATAATTTAATATTATGGGATTCAAGTTATCTGTCAGGCTTCGGTATGCCATTTTTCTGACATCACTTCTCTTATTTCTGCCAAGGGAAAAAGATATTTTGAAGTCATACAAAAAATAAATAAATAAATAATAAACTACTAAAAATTTTTAAATAAACATTAAATAAAGAAAAATTATTTCAGCTGGGCACACACCTTTAATTGCAGCACTTGGGTGGCAGAGGCAGGTGGATCTCCAAGTTCAAGGCCAACCTGGTCTACAGAGAGAATTACAGGATAGCCAGGGCTACATAGAGAAACCCTGTCTCAAAAAAACCAAAAAGAAGAAGAGGAGGAGGAGAAAGAAGGGGAGGAGGAGGAGGAGGAGGAGGAGGAGGAGGAGGAGGAGGAAAAGAAGAAGAAGAAGGAGGATTCCAATTTGTACAGAATACATCGTGGACTCAGTTGACTACACTTATGCAAATTCTCGGCTCATTTATCTTTTCCTCGGTTCTCCAAATGTGAAACTGTAGAAGGGAGGCTGCAAGGGGAAGCACAGGGGACAGACAGACAGAGACACTACTTAATTGTCTTCAAGAGTCTCCTATGTCTCAGTTCTAACAAGAGCTTTGCTTTTCCATAACCAAAGGGCCACTGGGATTACACAAGCTATGCAATGTTCATATCAATCAGCTTTTTCAATATTAAACAACAACTTCATTTCTCTATATTGGTCCTTAAGGGAAAAAAACAATAAAGCAAAATTTTGCCTAACATTAGTTAGACTCTATAGGAAATAAAATTTCGATGAAATGTAGACGAAATAACTTCAAAAATGAACACATTCAAAACACTATGAGGGGAAAATATTCACCTTTTATTTAATATAAATATAGTTCATATTTGAGTCTGATTGATTTTGCTTTCAGAGAGTGGATCTCATTATGTAGCCCAGGCTAGCTTTTACTTCCCCATCCTCCTGTCTTAGCCTTCAGTGCATTATGATAATTCAACATTTTTTTTTATTTATTTTTATTTTATGTGCATTGATGTTTTGCCACGGGCATCTGGTCCCTGGAACTAGAGTTACAGACAGCTGTGAGCTGCCATGTGGGTGCTGGGAACTGAACCCAGGTCCTCTGGAAGAGCAGTCGGTGCTCTTAACTGCTGAGTCATCTCTCCAGCCTGAGAGTTCAAATTTTTAAAAGATAATGCACATTTAATCTTTTAAAAGATCATTCCTATAAATCACCTGGTAAAGTGTTTGCTTAGATAGATAGAGATAGGTAGGTAGGTAGATAGGTAGATAGATAGATAGATAGATAGATAGATAGATAGATAGATAGATAGATAGGATAAGATACTTCGTTCATCAAGGCCTCCAGGTTATCCTGTGTTATGCTGCAGTGTTGAGAATGGAGAACCTGTGCTCTCTAAGGTATGTTTTGAAACTGAATCAACACACACAAATAGTAGGGGGAAGGGGAACAGACCAAGGGAAGAAGACAGATATTAGAATTGGCAGACATCAATAGAATAAAGGAAGAAGAAGTGCATTTTTAAATTAGAATAATGGGTTTCCTTACTGCGTTTTTATACATACTTGGTGTTGGTTGTCACCTCCTGTCTGTTCCTCTCCCCACTCTCCCTGTCCCCATCCCCACTCTCCCTGTCCTCATCCCCACTCTCTCTGTCCCCATCCCCACTCTCCCTGTCCCCCATCCCCACTCTCCCTGTCCCCCATGCCCACTCTCCCTGTCCTCATCCCCACTCTCTCTGTCCCCATCCCCACTCTCCCTGTCCCCATCCCCACTCTCCCTGTCCCCATCCCCACTCTCTCTGTCCCCATCCCCACTCTCCCTGTCCCCCATCCCCACTCTCCCTGTCCCCCATGCCCACTCTCCCTGTCCCCATCCCCACTCTCCCTGTCCTCATCCCCACTCTCCCTGTCCCCATCCCCACTCTCCCTGTCCCCATCCCCACTCTCCCTGTCCCCATCCCCACTCTCCCTGTCCTCATCCCCACTCTCCCTGTCCTCATCCCCACTCTCCCTGTCCCCCATCCCTACTCTCCCTGTCCCCATCCCCACTCTCCCTGTCCCCATCCCCACTCTCCCTGTCCCCATCCCCACTCTCTCTGTCCCCCACGCCCATGCTCCCTGTCCCCCATCCCACTGTAGCCTTCCGCCCTCAGTCTTTCCCCTTTCTTCTTTTATACAATGTGAGCCCAATTCCTCTCCCCACCCTTCCTTTAAGCCCTCCTTTCTCCTCTCTTGGACCCCTGTCTGGTTTCATGACCCATACCTACACTTCCCTATGATACACACACTTTACACTATTGTTCAGTTCTGAATACATTAAGTTTGTTTAACAAAAGTACTTTAACTCAAGGTTTCTGGGCTTTTCATTGTTGTAATAGGTTAAATTTTCTGCCAACTATGAACCTTTTAAGTAATTAGATGAAATTAATGTTAACTTTTTACAATGAAAATTGAAAGTGTTGTTACCAAAACAAAACTAATCTTGCCCTTGTATAGGGAGGCCAGTTCTCCCCAAGAGGCTAAGAAGAGCCCACAGGGCCCCCACCAGAAAAAAGAAAAGAGTCCAGCAAGTGAGCAGGAGGACAGGCCTCATCCTGTAGTACAGACAGGTGACTGTACTGTCTGCACACAGCTGCACAAAATAGAGAATGCTCCATCACCTGAATGGATATTAATATTTAATTGTACCCTAACAATGAGACCTATCACCATGGTGGCAATGGCCACATATGTCCTATGGATTGCATAGAACTAAACATATATACCAAAAGACACACACATGAATTCACATAAAGGTGCTATACTCTGAATAAAGTCATCGGATTGCATTACTGACAACGTCTTGGTTTGTGATATTGTAAAGAGTCGCAGAGTCACTTGGAAACTAGGTAAGGGGTTTATGGGGTCTATCTCTCATAAATGCATATAAATCTTCAATTATCTGAAAAGAAAAATATTTTAAGATACATGTTACAGATATGTCCATATCACAGGATTTGGGGGATTACACTTGAGGTCTTAGCCTGTAAGCAATGAGAAAAAGAAATGAGAGGCTTGAACCCTAGAAAAAAATAACCCAGACCTTCATCCCCTGTACACAGTTGAGCCCAGGAGTAAATTATCAAGTCATATACACTGTCTACATACAGGATTCTAATTTATCTCTGTTCAAAGAATAGAAGAATTCAGAAATGTAATTTTAAAATCCATACAAAAATAGTGCTTTATATAACTAACAAAAGGTGAGCAACACATCAAGGGAGAAACCACACAATGTGTTAAAAAAAAAAAAAAACACTTTACAAGATCTTAAGGTGCATCCTGTCCTCTCAAAAAAAGATGCAGTGTTGCAAAGAAAAAGAAACAAAACAAAACTTCCCAAATTCTCTTTTCAAATTCACAATAGAATTCTTCCTGTTACTTAGCAAGCTAGTGTGAACTACTTTGTAGAGGATTATGCAAGACCTGTGTGAAGGAAAACAACACGCTTTCTATCAGACAGTAACTTTTCCTGTAAAGCCAAGGTCATTGCAATAGGAGGTTATTGATTCAGAAAACAGGTAAATAGACTCATGGGAGTGAGAAGAGACCCCAGAACTAAATCCACAAATAGTCACTAAATAACAAAGATGGCAGTGACAGCAGGATCTACTGACCCAGTCAATGGTACCATCTAAAATAGACCGTCATCTAGCACTTCCGGAGGACCTGGATTCGGTTCCCAGTACCTCCCCCATGGCACTCACAGCCGTCTGGAACTCCCAGTTTCGGTGTACCCTCTCCCAACCTTCATGGGCACTGCACACACATGATGCACATTCATATACGAGGGCAAAATACTCATACACGTAAAATAAAAATAAATACTTTTTAAAAATTCTGTCCTCTGAATATAAAAAGCAATTCATAACTTGGTCTCAACTACTGGCTGACACCAATGGCTGTATAGCCAACACTCTGCTGCATAGCCTATTCAGAGCACTCCGTCATTTGTGTTGGCTACTGCATTTCTATCATTAGTGTGTAATCACCTTGAGAACAGGGATGTTCTCGCACTTGTATTGTTTGACAGTTTCATAATTTACATAATGAAAATTGTCATTCTGTTTTCCGTTTACCTCTCTCATCTCCCTCTCTCTCCCACTGGAGGAGTCCTTTCCTTTAACCGCCCCCCCCACACACACACACACACACACTTTCATGTCTTCAGTGTGACCCATTGGGTTTGATTATCTTGTAGTATCGGGTTTTCCAGTATATCCCTAATACCCAAATTAGTGCCCAGCAGGGAATAAACCTCAAGGAAATCAGTGCTGACAATTCGTTCATACCTATCCTGCTCCGACAGATCATGAATGGATGGATTCTTGGAAAAAAATTCTTTTAAAGTTTCCTTTTTCTTCTTTCTTCTTCTTGATACATCCCCACTCTTCATGGGAGAGAGAACAAATGTTACAAGTTCAAATTGGTACATAAAGCTATTACCTCCTCATAATGTAATGCTCACGTTCTAACCATGAAACATAGTGGTTTTCCTACATCCTTTAATTAAAATTACTATCAAGGGGCTGGAGAGAATGTTCAGCAGTGAAGATCACTTGCTGCTCTTTCAGAGGACCTGGGTTCAATTCCCAGTACCCACATGTTGGCTCACAACCATCTCTAAGTCCAGTTCAGTGGATCTTAGGCCCTCATCTGGCCTCTGTGGGCACTGGGCAAACACATGGAACACAGATGGATATGCAGGGAAAATACCCATACACCTAAAAATAAATAACTATAAAAAGTAAAAATGGACCCTTTAGACAAAAATAGCTGATTATGAGAACATCCATATAATTATTGAAGATTTTATAATTTATTATAAAATTATGCCTATTGGTATTTTTCTGCTTCACATTCCAACAAATTAAAATATAATCAACCATCTCTAGATATATAATATCTTCATCAACTTAATTAAGTTCAAAACACATTTTTAAAGAAAAACTTACTTTTCCAATCTCGATAACTATAGCTTTATACTTCTTGGGAGACTTGGGCGCCTTCTTACACAAGACACTGTCCTTACACTTTAACCTTTTCACTCCAATGAGGGACTCGTTTCTCCTAATCCACACACAAAAAGAAAAAAATCAGTCAAAAATACGCAAAGAATATGGGCAACAACCTCAGAGTAATAAACCTCTGAAGAACACTGTCACTGAAACTGTGCAAAAAGGAGGGCGCCCGGACTGCCTGCTCCATATATCACTTAGATGAGGATCCCTGGACATGAAGGGCATCTGACCTCTGCATAGTACAGTGTCATTCATACTGAAAACTTGTGAAAAGGGCACATGTCCACAGGGAAAGAGGAGAGAGCTCAAAGTGTGGCATAAGTTGGACGGAAGTAGACTGAAAATGATCTATAGTTACTTCCCTTCACTATCAAGACAAAAGCCACATCACAGTGGCCCTAGACAAACTGTCTTGCCTCCGACCGATTCAGTCTTTTTATTTCCATCCTGAATAAACTCCCAGCCACGGCTGCTCCTTGCTAAACTTTCTCTCCTCTTGGGAGCATTCAGCTCTATTTTCCCATCATGGCTTCCAGCAGATTTGTTCACCAGGAATAGTTCTCTCAGTATCTTGAGATTGACATTTGTCCGCTAATATTTCCCGAAATGCATACATTTTCTGGAATTTCTATTTCTTGCTACAGAAAGCAAAATTCTGTTTTAACATGATGGATGGGAACCAGAAAGTTGAGTGAAATGCAGCTACAAGGTTAATACAATGGCTGGGTGAGCCTAGATAACTGGCTTGTGGGTTGGAGTACACTGTATGATCAAGATGTATTTTGTTTGTAATAGTGGTTGGCATCGTGCTACAGTTTTGTGCACTAAAATTTCTCTCTCTCTCTCTCTCTCTCTCTCTCTCTCTCTCTCTCTCTCTCTCTGTGTGTGTGTGTGTGTGTGTGTGTGTGTGTGTGTTGTATGTACACGTGTGTTTGAATGAGCAACTATGCAGACACATGGTAGCCAGACGGTAAGATGAGATATTCTGGTCTGATCTTTCATACTCCCTTGTGATGGGCGTTCTCGCTGAACCTGGGGGTGGCTATTTTAGCTGTGTTAGTTGTCAGAAAGTCCCAGCAATTGTGGCTCCACCACCATCGTACTAGACTTGTATGTGTGCTTGGTCATACATGGTATTTACATGGATGCTGGAGATGAGGTTCAGGTTCTCATGCTTTTCCAGCAAGTGTTCTGAGCAATCCCCCAATCCCTCACCTTAGTTTTTATGAAGACGATCATGGACCCTCTGATTGGATGGGACTCGCACACAGCTGCAACAGTTCTGAGATTACCCCAGTTAATTAGACAAATATTTCATCTAGTTAAGCTATAGTGTTTGGACCAGTGACTGCTGGGAACATAGGGACTCCTTCACTTCCAAGCTGCACCCTGAAGCTGGTTGCCTATCACTTTCAATATCAGATAAGTCTCTCTGCTATGTTGTCCTTCTCTCTCAGCCCCAGATGAGTGATGTAACGGTAGCCATGTTAGTGCAGGCAGAGATGGAAGGCCAAAGATGTGTGCTCTCAGCCGGCTGTCATTTCTTCTGTGCATAGCACGACCTTCATCCATCAAGCACATGGTGCTCCTCCACTTCCGCAACTCCTCACAGCTCCGTGTAGCTCTGAGGGCTTTCTACATTGTTTATGGTGTGTTTTGGTAAATCACATTCCCAAATTTCTGTGTACTAAACATTAATATTTACTTTGGGACTTCTACATTCTTTTGTTTACTTCTATTAGTATCTGTCTCTAACCCATGGGCTCTCTGCCTATTATTTCACAAGCACGACTCTGTTATTCTTTACTGGACATTGTAATCCTCTTTTATTGCTCTATCTTTTCAAATATCATTCATTATTCTAGCCCACTCTACAATTCATTTGAAGGAATCTGTATTGAAATTATAATAGACCAGCCGGGCAGTGGTGGTGCACGCCTTTAATCCCAGCACTCGGGAGGCAGAGGCAGGCAGATCTCTGTGAGTTTGAGGCCAGCCTGGTCTCCAAAGCGAGTTCCAGGAAAGGCACAAAGCTACACAGAGAAACCCTGTCTCAAAAAAAAAAAAAAAAAGAAAGAAAGAAAGAAAGAAATTATAGACCAACAAAGTAATTTTAAGATAATAGAAACCTTTACAAAATTATGTCTGACTAGAAAGTGATGTACTGACTTTTCATTTTACATATAACACATGTAAAATACATATGTGTGTCTTATATAAAATTATGTTTGGTCCTCTTCATATTAGTCAACACTCCCACATAATCTCTGGTAAATTTAGTTATGTACTCTGTAAAAATGGGATTTTACATTATACTTTCAAGTTCATACAGGAAAACCACTGATTTTGCATCTAACCTACAAAATTCAACAGTTGTTGTTTTTTTTGGTAATTATCTTTAGATTAAGTTAAAAGAAACAGTTATTTGCCAGTGTCTCCATTTTCAGAGTATTTCACTGTGGAATCCATTTAACAAACATTTTTAATTCTCCATGCTGTGTTAATCATAAAAACTCTAACTCCAATTTCTTAATATAACGGCAAGAACTTTCAGAGCAATGCTAATTGTCAGAAGGTAAAATAGGTTTCCTTGTTTGGGGCTTAATTTAATAGAAAATCATCTGATTTTCATTTTACAGGAAGAATCATTGAATTTACCAGATAAATTTTAGAAAATGCCTACTGGCTCCTTCGAGTACCAATGATAATTATATTTTCATATCTCTTATTCCATCTGCATTGAGAATAAGATATTTTATGGCTGAACTTATGTGCTAGTATTTATCTTGGATTTCTGCCTCTATGTATTGCTCGGCACACTTGATTCGTACTTTTTTCTACTTGTTTTCTCTCTGCACTGGGTTTACTAGAAAGCTTTATCACTATGTGGTGAATAGCTGTATGCCAAAGAAAAAGCATTCATTCATTTCTTTAAAATAAGGAAGAATTGTCCTGAACAAATTTTAGGATCCAAATGTTTCTGCTGCTTTTCTCAGAAAAAAAATATAATTTTTTCCAGATAATCATCATTTTCAATTAGATTTTTCAGTGTATTTTCTCTTCCTGTGACCTGTGTTTCTCCTTTTATTATTATGCTACATGGAATTTTTTATTTTATTCATATTCCTAAAGAATGATCCTTTGCGGCAACTGAACTGACTTAAAACCAACTTATAATTGATTCATTTCTACTTTTATTTTTGTTTTCTTACGTCTTACTTCGATTCACGTTTTTTATTCCTTGACCTTAACAAAAACTCCTTTAATCTCATTTTCCTTCTCTGTAACAGAAGATTCTAAGGCTAAGGACTCGTCCTCTGCTGCTCTGGTTGCCTCCGATATGTTGGGTTTTTTGTTATCATTAACCGCCTCGAAGCTTTCAGACATCTTTATTCTCTACAGGTTGGGAAGATAAATTTACCCTATTAATTATGTACGTCTGTATCTTTCCTCTTTAGGTCTGTCCCTATCCACCCCAACTTGGTGAAGACATCCAAACACATGTCCTTGACCTCAGAGTTTACACAATACCACCCTCTAAGTCTGCTGCACTTCTCAGTCTCCAGGCTCAGGTGTCTATGATGCTGCTAGGAGAGCGCTCATGGCTCACTTCGCCTCTTTACCTTTTAGAAGGGCTATTGTTTATTATTATTATTATTTTATTATTATTACTTATTACTGACTTTCATGGTCCTTGTAACTTGCCCAAACACTGCAGACAACTTCTGCTTTTCACAAGTCGTGATGGTTTTTTATTTGAGTACAACTTTATAATTCTGACCAGTTTTCTTATTACTGTGGCTTATTATACTGAACAGACACACAGTCTCTTCCATCTTTTGAGAATATTATACCAACATATTTCAAGCTTTGGCTTTCGTAAATGAGGTACCTATTTTAGAAAGAACATATCTGTGTTGATTCTCTTCTCTTTGGGTGCCATTTTTTAAATAAACCTCATGTTACTTGCTGTTATTTTTACTCAAATGGGACAAATAGGTTTATATTCCGTGATGACTGACAAACACACTTGTCAGGGGCCTGAAGACAAGTTGGATGTATCTGGCATCACTTATAACTGGCACGGGACGTTATAATTGTCTTCCAGAGTAAAGACAATCATTCCAGCTTAGGAAATAGAGGAGCAGCTTCAAGGCTTATTACCCCTAAGAACTGCACAATGAAACCCCCAAGGGATGGCTCTGCTCATTACGACAGAACCCATCGTCCATGATGCATGTGCAAAGCTGGACTCTAAACCTCCCACGAGAAAGAGCTGACAGCCTACGGAGATGCTATCACTCATACTGGCCAATGGAAATAGACTGCTCTGTCTGTCGTTGGCGATGGGCATGTGCTCTAGTCAGGGTCCTTAGTTCAGTTGCATCGATATTTTTACAGTTAGTCCGTTAGTTACCCACTCAGGCACAGACCGTCTCCGTCTATCAGCTCCGTTGCATTTATCCCACACTTTTTTCCATCGACCTTTGTAAAAGTTATCGACATTTTCAGAACTACCATTGCAAGTACCTTTTTAAGAACTCATAAACAGGAGCTGTGAGCTCCACCGTGAGTTGAAACTTTTCATCGTTCATACATTTGAGCATAACTTGTGTAAAGAATTCCAGGAATCTCGGTCTTTGCTTGAATTTCATGACTATAGAAACAAGAAGTTCATTGGAGAGTTACCAGTATGCCCTGGTAATGGGTGCCAAAAGGTTCCTAGTACTAACCATCTTTAGTCACAACAGGTACATTGATTAATCTGCTTTTGGATTTCCCACATATTTATTTTACTTCATTTTTAATTAAAATACAATTACACCATTCCTCCCCTCTCTCTCCACCCTCTCCCATCCCCCATTCATTCCCCATCCAAATCACGACCTCCTTTTTAAAATTATTATTCACAGACAGACAGACACACACACACTATTAATTTTATATAAGTACAACCTTGTGAGTCTGTATAGTGTTGATGTATGTATATGATTTTAGGACTATTTGGTATTGAAAAGCCAATTATACCCACAGATAAATGTAGCTCTGACCACTTATCAAAGAAGCCTCCTTTGGCCACAGACGGAGGTCACTAGAGAAAGCCACAACTGGTCAAAACACAGAGAACAACTAGCCATAGGGTGCCCAACCCAAACTGATACCTCTCCGTCCAAACCCCTGTGTTAAAGGTTCAGGGAACACTGTGGACAGTGGGCAGAAAGCGTGTGAGAGCCGAAGGACCAGGAAGTGTGCTGTTAGATTGTGTCTTCCAGCCATGACAGGGAAGCCCCGCCCATGAAATCTCAACACTGTCTCAGTCTGAACAGTGACACCACCAATCAACATCCAAGAAGGCTGAGGGCAATCTTATGGGGCCCCATCCCTAGATGAAGAACGACAGTCAGTAATGACTGCTAAAGGGGGAGGGTACTCTTCTCCAGGGAGGAGCCCCCTTATGGGTTAGATTTCTCACTTATAAATATTAAGAGTGTTTGTTGGATATACTGTTGCTTTATTTCAATGGCCACTGATATTTTACACTGAATATTTGGTTTATCCTACAAAAACCTCAGTATTCAGAACAATTTAGCTGAAGCTGCTTGTGGTGTATGGCTGTCAGGAGAAAGGGCTGGCCACATCTCACGCTGATCTGTACCACCTGTCACTCAGAGCAAACAAAACGTCGCAGCTCTTCATAGCTGAATTTCAAAATGACGACTGCATTTTCCAGTGCCCTCTCTTTGTCTGCTTCATAATGGCACAGTTCGCTTCGAAGCCACTTGGGAAGGCTCTTCCTTCCCAGACTTCAAGTCACCTCTTTAGGTTTCTCAATGACTTAGCAGTCAAGAGTCTGCATATTCTCAATGGGTGAGAACGCCGAGCATACAACACACACAACAGAAGAAACCTGAGGCCTGAGCCAGCGTCCGGCACTCACCTTCCTTCATGGCGCCTTTCACCGACCAGTTTAGAACCACAGGGTAAAGAAAGATCGGGTCCTCTGCTCCAGAGAGTTCAGTTGAGGTGTCTAAGGTAAAAACATTAGTAAATTCTAATGTCTCTTTGGATCTCGATAACCAAAACATACACATCTTTTTAAAATAGGGGAAATAGTCAACTAATTACTAAAGCATAGGACTTAAAATATCAAATATATCATATTTGGGATGGGTTAAAAAAGATCAAGTATTTGCTTTCCTTTTCCTTAAAATTTAAGGGACCCACCATCAGATCTAGCAGTCATATTAACCCCATCTGAAGGGACAGGTATCAACACAGGACACCCCAAGACCAAGTTCTCAGCCCAAAGGAGATGTTTTTGCCCAACAGGGACAGAGGGCAGGGATAAATAAGGCACAAAGACAGGAGACAGAGGAAGAGGGAGACAGGGACAAGGGAGAGGGGCAAGGGATATTTGTCCCTGGGGAACAAAGGACCATCTCTGGAGAGAGACGAGCCAGAAGTGGCCCATAGGGAAATGGTGTTTTATAAACGTAAAAGGGGAAACCCTGTAAGATGAAGTATTTAATTTTGATTGGGTGTATTAATTAGGGCAGCCAAAGGGGACTTAATACTTTGATAGCTGGACCTTGGTAGTCAGCTCAGGAATGAGTCTGGCATAAGTGTCCAGAGAAGGGAATGGACCTTGGTGGCTAGCTTTAGGAATGTAATCTAATGGTTTTAAGCAAGGCAGAGGGATAGGGGAAGGGCAAGGCCTGCCAGAGCCATGCTTGCCAGGCTGGGGCTGGCCAGAGTCCCTTCACCATCCTTAATGAAGTCACTCTATATACCATAGTGTGCAGCACAGCCAGCAAAGCCAGACCGTGTCAAGTTCCATCTTTCTTGGTTAAGACAAGGACTCATTTTGTAGCCCAGGCTGGCCTGAAATCTGTGGTCCTCCTGCCTCAGCCTCCTGAGGGCTGTGACTATGGGTGTGCACCACCTTCCCAGCTCTGCTTTAAACTCCGACCTTGACACTGTCAAACTGTGAAATTTGGTGGGGGTGGTGGGTACTTAGAATCTCTGCCTCAGTTTTCTTGCCTTTAAAATGAAGATAAGAGCAATTTCCTTATGAGGGTGTTATATAGAATTTGTATAATTTTTTATAATGTATTTATAATAGTATCTCACACATAGGAGACACTTCACAAAGTCATTTTTATTGTTACTGAATTTACTGTGTAGCTAGTAATAAATTTTATTTCTTAATGAAAGTTTTATTGATATGAGAATAAATAATTCACATTTCTAGAACATTTTAAACTTTAAGAAATCATACTTTTATATTGGTGATTAAATAATTATAGTTTCCATAAACTAGGTTTACTAGTTATGAGAACGACATAACATCAGGGCTCAATTCAAAACTTCAGCCTAAAACAGGCAAGAAATGCGTTGGAGAAGAGAGAAATCCTTGCATTTTTGCCTTTAGGGCAGCAGCTCCCGATCTGAGCCCCACCCCTCCACCCCCCACCCCCCCCACCCCCCACCCCCCCCACCCCCCACCCCCCCCCACCCCCACCCCACAACCTCTCTCACACACTGGCACCAATGTTTGCTTCCCAATCAGTTACCACAGTATAATGGACAGTGTATCCTGTTCCTATGGTCAGTGCCCAGGGATGCTGTGCCACATCCTTTAGTGCCTAGGACAGAGACACCCCTACTGCGCTAGATGGTCTTATGTCAGCTTGACACAAGCTAGAGCTATCTAAAAGGAGGGAATCTCAGTTAAGAAAAACGCCTCCCTAAGATACAGCTCTAAGGCATTTCCTTAATTAATGATTGATGGGGGAGATCCAGCCCACTGTGGGTGATGCCATCCCTGGGTTGGTGGTCCTAGCTTCCATGAGAAAGCAGGTTGACCCAATATGCAGCACCCTTCCATGGCCTCTGCATCAGCTCCTGCCTCCTGGTTCCTGTCCTCTTTGAGTTCCTGTCCTCACTTTCTTTGATGAACATCAATATGGGAGTGTAAGCCAAATAAAACTTTACCTTCCCAAATTTGATCATGAAGTTTCATCACAGCGATAATAACCCAAACTAGGACACCTATAAGAACAATCTGGACCAAAGTAACAGTAGCGCTAAGGTTGTAAAACCTACTCTAAAGCTGGAAGACACAGACCCACGTCCAAGCCAGCCAGGCAAGCCTAAGTAAATACCTTATCTTTATGAGGCACACCTGTAAAGAGCAGTGAGCAATCTCTTATTAACAAAGTGTTGTTAGGATTAATGGCATAATGTAGACACACTGTATAATCCCTAACGGGTTTACCAAATATTAATCTCATCTTAATTCTTCCAACAAAACAGTTCCTCATTTTAAGAAACAATGCTGAACAGATACAAGAGGGGGAAATTACATTGCTTCGTCAATTTGAGTAGATGTGTCTCCAGCAAGGCCAGCTGTTCGTTTATCTTTTCAGGCAACAGCACCTGCTGGGGCTTCTTGGTTCTTGAAGTTTTCTTAGAACAAGTACCCTAGAAACATTGGTAAATGTCAAAATGTATTTTAACATGGTAGGGAAATTGTCATTTTTTGAAAAACCTGTGTTATGTTCTGTTTCTCCTTTTCCTATTTAGGAAGACTATGATCTGCGCAGCTAGCCAACAAGAATTAGTGATTTACAGTAACTGATATTGCATTCTAGCTAGAAGTGCTAAGAGTTTCATGGACAGAACCAAAATGCTCCCCTTTCCTGTCCCCCTTTTCCAGGATCTCCCACTGGCCTTTTCCAGAACATGTACTTTTCTTTTATTAGTGGTGGTGGCGGCAGTGGCGACAGCAGCATGATGTGTGTGTGTGTGTGTGTGTGTGTGTGTGTGTGTGTGTGTGTGTGTGTGTGTTGAAACAGTGTCTTTGGTAGCCCAGGCTGACCTCAAACCACTAAGTAGCCAAGGACAACTTTGAACTCCTGATCCTCCTTCCTCCAGCTCTCCAGCGCTGGGACTACCACAGGCTCCACCACAGCCAGTTTGTGAAGTGCTAGGGCTCAAACTCAGGGCTGCCAGCATGCCAGGCCAGCATGCCAGGCCAGCACGCCACCTACTCTGGCACATCTCCAGTCTCTGCATTCTTCCTAATGTAGCTGTCACCTCCAAAAAAAAATCCTCACAATAAAATCCCCAGCCAGCCGCCAGGGGGGGGCTCCTTTTATTCTGTTAGGTTCTGATTTCCCCAGAAGGAGCACCTTTACAACCCAGCTAATTGCTTCCACCCCTCTGCCTCTCACTAAAACCTAACAGGCTCAGTAATTAGCAGATTAAGGACTGGCCTGTGTGTGCCCGGGCCCCCCACCGTGTTTTCTCTAGGACTGAGAAGTGACCCACGCTGTCTCCTGTTATCACAAACAAAACCTTCTCAGCCTCTTTCTTCTTAGACGGGTCTCTAGTGGTTCTAGGGATTTCTGCCTCTGACAAATGAGCAGATCCTACAACCTTAGTCAGTGGGAAATGTCACAACCTCCTGCTGGACCAGCAGCTCCAGGGAGGGAGGTGTGAGACTCACCCGCAATACCGCAAGGGCACAGAGCCTTGAGTCACGGTCTGGATGGCACAGGGGGGCAGAGTAAGCAATTGGTTTGAAAACAACAAATTCAAACTGCCTCCAGTTTAATCAAAGTTTCCCCTAGGCAAAACGAGCCCCACATCCTACTCCCCAAAAAGATGTTACAGCTTAAAAATCCTCTAGCCAGGATGATTTGGAGACCTTACCAGGCAACAAATTGCCTTGCTTTCAATCTCAGGAAGGACATGTGGAGTCAATCTAACTCAACATGAGAGGCAGGAGACCAAAGGTCCTTCCTGGTGTGCCTCAGAAACCCAGTAAGCCAAGAAGCATCTCAAAACCTGACCCACAAACACATTTGGCCCACATCATTTCAACACAAAGCAATAAAGTCTTAAGTCTCTCTAAGACTCCTGCTTATGAAGCACATATTGAAGATTAGTCTCAAAATTAGCAACCTCATAAAGACAGGACTAGGTATCACGGATGTTCATAAATCTACTTCGAACATGAGATTGGAAAATTCAGCTAGGTATTTAATACCTTCAGTGATGCACTCAGAAGTTATTTAACCTATAAGTTATTTAACCTGTAAGCCCCACCTGCCCAAGGACCAGGTAGCATTCTGGGATTCTGGGAGTTGTAGTTCCTGGAAAATAACAACAAATCTTCACGGGAAAGTACAGTGGCCTATGGGTTTTGTTCTTATAAACCCCACCAATGCGTGTCTCTGGGCCATTCAGCTGGAAAAGTGTCCAGGTAATGGTCCTGACCAAATTCCATCTTGGTCAGTATTTAACATTTTAATAAAAGCTTGCTTTAATTTAGTCAAAATGGTGGAACTGCTTTTTCTGGCAAATTTCAGGACTAACAAGAACAAAGCATCTTTAAACTCAAAAAAGGCGTTTTTAAGAAGCATTTAGACCAGTGTCCCAATGAATGTAGAAAGGTCTAGCCTCATCTACCTTGTCATCAGTACTCGGAATGTGGATAACTATTCAATATGCTAGCCTTGACTCTATCTTAAAAATATTTTTTAAATTAAAGAAATTCTTAATGAAATTACTTTCTGTAATGTAAAGATGACAAATTGATCAATGTCTAATGTGTTTGATGATAGTAAATGAAACAGGTAAATATATAAAAAGGAGAAACAAACAACAAAAAAAAAAACAAATTACCTCCTCTCCACTTTCATCTTGGTCCATACCAAATAGAGATTTGCACCCCGATGTGATGTCCAACGTCTTTTTCCCATAATTTATAATCATTACCGCCAGGTCATATTCTTTCCAGGAACGTAGAATCTAATTAAAAGTAAGCATTAATTATCTCTGTTGGATGCCTCTCTTTCCAAGTTCAATGCATAAAATCTTTCATAAATTCAAATTCCCCTAAGTCTTGTGGGTCTAACAACACCTCACAATTGTTAAGGAAACTGGAAACTTACCTCTAGGTCATATTTCTCTAGAATTAAAATTATATAACTTTACTATTCTTTAAGTAAAGGACTAATAATGGCTTATCAATAATGCATTTCCTATCCCTCTGGGCCGTTTATCTTTATGCTCTGTGATTCAGCACCCTACTATTAAGAACTACTACTTGGGCTGGAGAGATGGCTCAGAGGTTAAGAGCACTGACTGCTCTTCCTAGAGGTCCTGAGTTCAATTCCCAGCAACCACATGGTGGCTCACAACCATCTGTAATGAGATCTGGCACCCTCTTCTGCATACATAATAAATAAATATTAAAAAAAAGAACTACTACTCTACTTTTAAAAGCCACACTAAAACAATTGTTCCTTAAGGTCATATACATAGCACCTTTTATTTTGAGTGTTTTGTTGCTCATTGGTGTTTTGCTTTGTTTTACTTGTTTGGATTTTGAGACAGGATTTCATGTAGCCCAGGCTGTCATCAAACTCACTGTGTAGCTGAGGATGGTCTAGAACTGCAGATGCTCCTGTCTTCAACTACCAAGTGCTGGGATTATAGATTACCAGCTTGCACTACCACTCCCACCTTTTCTCAAGTTGCTTTCTATAGGAAATGGCGCAGTTCCTGACCACATGATGTCTTGAGTGTGGAGCACCTAGTGATTTGCGAGATATTTTAGTAGATGGTTGGGCAGATCCTCTGAAAACCCTGAGAAGTAGCATACGTTGACTCTTAAAGGGAAAGACCATGCTGCCCTTCCTCATTCACACTGGCCACTGCCAGTGGTTACTCTGTCCCTTCTAGCCTGGCCCTTGTCCCCTTTTCAAGGGTAATCTTCCATCGTCATCTCCCTGTTGAGTCAAGCGTAATCCCGACACCACAATGGTTCAGAACTGGAACCTCATGTCTCTCCGTGGCTGAGTCATGTTCTAATGTACCTGCCATCCATCCCTTATTTGTACAGCTCTGCCCACCGTATCACTAAAATCCTGGTTCTAGCATCAACTCTAAGGAGAGTCCATGGCCAGTTTTCCGATTTGCATATTTCCCATTGCAGTTTATCTGATTTGCATATTTCCCACTGCCATGACTCAGTGAAAGGAAGGGAACACATTCATGGTAAGCCCTAGGGGGACAACTGAAAATATAAATACGTTTGTATGAGTGTGCTATATGTAGACACATTTGGTTAAGATGGTTCTTTTTTCAGTTATATGATGACTACTACTTCGAATACAGAGAAGGGCTAACAGGAAGGGACTTAGAAATAGTGAATGGTTACCTAGAACTACTAAGATGCACCCAATACTAAGGAGTAGAAATGTTTCTGTGGAGCCAGAAGAATGCACTCCAAAAAAGCAGTGCATTGTGAGGAGCATCATGTAGCAAAGAGATGATGACATGATAAGACCCTGCAGGGTGCTGAACGTCTGACGCAAGAGTCTAATTTCACGACAAAATGTATATGAGAGGCTTGGTTACGAGCCACCTTTTCTAGATAAGTGTAGCCACCACCCCTAATCACAGAAATCACAGCTAGACACAAGGCAGATGGTGAGGAATCCAGCCCCGATGGGAAACATCTATACCATTGAGGAAGAGGAGGCAGAAAGATTGTAAGAGCCAGAAAACCAGGAAGTCTACAGTGAAACTAGTCTCTCCTAGAAATGGCTGAACAAACAAGGACAGAACAACGGCTGTATGGACAGACATACTAATGCAGAAGGGGCATCTCACAGGATCCCACCCCCAGGCGAAGAACCACAAGCAACTAATGGTTGCTGAGGGAGAATTAGTCCCCTTCTTGGTTGTCCAATACAAAGTGGTCAGGCCCAAAACCATATACTTACAAATAACAAACACAAGCTTTGCAAGTTGCAAATTTATGTGTTTGTGCATACACATACGTGCACGTGTATATGACATTAATAAAGAAAAAGAGGCTATCAATTTGAGAATTGGAGGGCTATGCAAGGAGTTGGAAGGGGGACTTGGGAGGGGCTGGAGAGAGGAAAGAGATGGAGGAGAGTGAGGTAACTGTTTTAATTTGAAATGTATAAACATGTATGTGAGTGGGGCAAGCATCACTATTTGAAAACTGACGTGGGCTGACGTGAACTCTGCACTCTACTCTAGTGCGCTTTCATTTGGCTTAGATGGAGCTATGCATCTTTCTCCCTCTTGTCTAAATATATTATGAGAAAACAATACATGAGGAGAACTGATTTTTCTAATGAAGAGAAAAACAAAGGACTGAATCTATTCAACAAACCAAATAATGGACAGAAATGAAGAGTATAGCTAGTGTTTAGCATTGACAGCTTTAACACAACGCAAAAATAGCAAAATATGTGAGATGACAAATTCCCAAACTATAGCAACATGGAGGGGAAAAAAAAATACCGTTGCTTAAATAAAAAAAGACAAAGCTCTCCAAAGAGGCCGTTTTCCAAAGAAAACACAGTGTTTTCTTAACTGAGTTCCACACATTCTAAGAGAAAATCTAGTACTGTTTATATCAAATGAACACACGACATCTGGGATTCAGAGAAAACACATGATTCGGGAACTACAGACCGGGCTAAAGGAAACTTCTAGAAAGACAATGCCCAACATCCCAGCTGGGGAAAACCCCAGTTCAGGTATCAAAAATCCTGATAAGTATATTCTTCTTCCTGGTCAGAATGGAGTCAAGGTCATTCCTGGTATGCCACAACTTAATCCCCTGATTCCTCAAGTGAGGGAGCAAGGGGTGGGGACATGGCTGGTGAGCCAGGAGGTGTACGGAGCAAGAGCCACTGTGTTCCAAGGGCTGAGGGTGACGGCATGAGGGTTGAGGGACATCAGCCTCCACTGTGGCCTGTGAACCAGCATCTCCCCGACCCTCCTCTTCCCCAGCTGCTATCTCTAGGTATATCTCCTCCCTGTCAGCAGGCAACCTGCAGGGATCCTGCATATCTTCACCTCTTCCCTGTAGACTCCTTCCTTCCACACTGAATTTAAATGTTCTAGCTACCTGGATAAGCAGGATTTGCTGTGTTTGTTCTCGACAGAAAACTTGCTATTGGAAAGTCACCGGCTGTCTTGGAATATAATTTCTTTGTTGGGGTGGAGCCATGTCATTTAAATAGGATGCCTGTGTCTAGTGTTCTGAAGGAGAGTGCAAGCTGCCCCTTCCTTTACCAGAAAGGAACACAGCTCCACAGAAACACCTTTCTTCCGTGGAAGCATCTGTGGGCCGGCCAAGCAGATGAACAGTCTCTAAAGAAGCCAGTAGGGGTCTGGAGAGCTTAGTGCAGTGGTTAAAAGCACTTGTTCTTGCCCAGGACTGGGATCACTGCCCAGCATCCAAATGATGGCTCACAACCATCTGTAGCTCCAGTTCCAGGGAATTCAATACCCTCTTCTGAGTTCCAAGGGCACCAGGTATACACATGGTGCACATACATGCAGGCAAAACACCCAGACACATATAAAAATGAAAAAAGAAAATAATATAATAATAAGAAGAAGAGGAGGAGGAGGAAGAAGAGGAGGGGGAGGAGGAGGAGGAGGAGGAGGAGGAGGAGGGGGAGGAGGAGGAGGAGGAGGGGGAGGAGGAGGAGGAGGAGGAAGAGGAGGAGGGGGAGGAGGAGGAGGAAGAGGAGGAGGGGGAGGAGGAGGAGGGGGAGGAAGAGGGGGAGGAGGAGGGGGAGGAGGAGGAGGAGGAGGAGGGGGAGGAGGAGGAGGAAGAGGAGGAGGGGGAGGAGGAGGAGGAAGAGGAGGAGGGGGAGGAGGAGGAGGGGGAGGAAGAGGGGGAGGAGGAGGGGGAGGAGGAGGAGGAGGAGGGCAGCAGGGGCACTCTAGGCCCAGCACAGCACTAATGAATTTGGGATCATGAGAGAAGATCAGGTATTGCCAGTGGTTACAGCAGGTGACCATGACAGGATGAACTCTGCACAAAGGCTGAGAAGGGTGGGAATGACAGACAGCGGGCTTCCTCAGACTCCTCCCCCGACCTAGTCCGAAGCAGGAGCTGCTCCTGGATTAAGTGCGTCTTTGGGACTCTGCAGTAACTCCTTTGCCGTCTCTGCAACAGCCTGTCTGAGGCAGCATCCTACTTTACCACTGCTTCGGTCGTGGTCCAGGTGGAACAGCCCCTCTGTAGTTACCCATGATTCTCCTCCCCTGCACCCTGGACCCGCAGGACCTCAGAAGTGATTCTTTCCAAAGCACGGCCTTTTCTCCTTCACTACACACAAATATTCCTCATCTGGGGTCAATGCAAAGTATTGTGCTTGTCCAGATGTCCAGAAAATATAGCTAGATATTAACCCAGGCCCTGCCTTTGTGTCCTTTACCCTTGCATGGGGTGGATTGCCAGTTCCTCCATCTAGCTCACAAATAACTCTTGAACCTGTCTGTGCCCTCCGCCTCTCGCTTTCTCCATTACTCTGGTTACTATTTCTTACCTTCTAACTCATCCCCTGACACACCCAGTTCTTATCTCCTTCAAACCACTAGCTGTCATGAGACTGGAATCATTTCTTTCTCTAAAATGCAGACCCCCATTTTGCCATCCCTGGGCTTGAAACCCCTGAAAGTCTCCTGTTGGATCTCAGAGGAGGACCTTTCCACTGCTACCTGCTCGCTGCTCCACCTTTAAAGGAGCTGCTTACTTTCTCATGGTCTCTTCTCTGAGGCAATCAGTGGTCACGATCCTGCACCTGCCACGCATTTCCCCCTTCTGATAGGGCCCTTAACTTTTCTTATAATTTCTTGCCATAAAAATGTTCCAACTACAACTATCGGTATTTTTTGGTATGTGTTCCCCTGTTGCTGAGCAAGGTGACCCCTGACTTCAAGCCACACAGACTTTCTTGGATCCAGCTGGACATTGTTCCGGTGTGGGGTAGGGCTCTGGCTTACTTCAGATGCATAGTCACTTATACCAGGGTCCCCCACATTGAAAACTATAATAGTAGATCAAAGTCTCCATGGTCAATCAAATTGCTACCTTTGTAACACACTCGTTTCTTCCGGAGACGTGGGTTGAACCCTCTAATCTATTCCTCTGATCGATTTGCCCACAATGCCTTAACACCATTTTTACCAAGGCAGCTTTGTAGTGAGTTTTAATTTCTATTGAGAACCTTTAAACGATTCTCAAGAAACCCCACGGGAATTGTGATTAAGACTGCATTAAATTTAAGTGTCATTTTTAGGAAGGATTTATATTTCCGTTACAGTGTATCTTCGTGTGTAGGAACTTGATGTGGCCTGCCATATGCTCGGATCTTAATGTGTATCCTTGGCAAGATTTCAGTTCCTTTCTGCAGGTTCTCTGACACTTTGCTGAGTTTTAAATAGCACAGCCTGCCCTCTGTTTCTAATGATTTCTGACATAAAATGAAACTATCACTCATATCCGCTTAATATACACCCACTTTATATAGTCTTCATATAATCCTAATTATTCCTTACAGGATGTTTGAGACCCCTACGATTGCTAATAAGCTGCATTTCCCCTTTCTACTATTATAAAAGTATTTCAAATCCATGTCTATAGCCCAAGAAGGAACTTGTGAAAACAAGACAGTTAAAAGTCAGCACCTCCTTCCTGGGCCTGGTTTTTAAGGAAATGGCTTCAGAAATTTGCCATTTAGCATGATATTTGCTTTAAAATTTGGGTAAATGTCCTTATCGTTATTCAGCAGCTCCCTTTCATTCCCAACTCACTAGCAATTTTATTAGGAAAGGTTGCTAAGTGTTATCAAATGTCCTTGTGGCATTTTTCACGCAACCTTATTTTTCTTGAATTTGCTGTTATAAAAAAAAATTCAAGCTTTATTTTAACTCAGACTCTCCCTCTTTGTGGTGTGAAGAATCCACTCTAGGGAAGACTTGGTCTTTTATGCTTGACCGTGAGCCTGTCCTGAGACTGGCGTATACTAGATCTGAAGCCTCCCAGCGGCAGGGAAGGTCACCCCAAAAGAGCCAAGGGACAGAGCATAAGGCCACTCTTATTTCTGGTTGATGTTTGTGGTTTTGAATTTGGCTTTTTCTGGTGTGGAAATCATCATCTTCCTCCTTTATTTTGTTGATATTTGCCCATTACCATTGTCTCCTTCATCTTAGACATCTTTTTTGAAATAATACCTACGTGAGAACCTGCATTTCTAGCCTTCCTGGGAGTCTGTCTTCTACGGTCATCCGCATTTTGTAAAGTGGTTAACACTTGTTTTATTACTCCCATCTTTGAAGTGAACACGCTTCCTTGCTTCTTAAATGCTTGGGTTAAATTAGCACTTCCCTCTCAGCCCATATTTCTTGTTCTTGGCTCCTCTCTCTTTATCTCTCTCTCTCTCTCTCTGTCTCTCTCTCTCTCTCCCTCTCTCTCTTTGGTCCCACTTCATTCTTTTCCCCCTCTATACTTAGAAGTCCCACTGTACAGTAAAGTTCCGCTCACAGTGACACATCACCAAATCATCTTTAAATATGCGTGTGTGTCCTGCCAGAGAAAACAGTAGCCTTAGGCTACACACATTTTGTGTAACAATCATAATTTTGTGTAACCAAAAACTGACCTCTTAACGTTCTCCCCTTGCCCTCGGATATAATAGAAGGTTTAGTTCTGGGTTACTAATAATTTTGTCTTTCAAGAATGACTCTTGTCTTTCAAGAAAGCCTACTTAGCATTTACATTACAAAGTCCAACTCACACCCTTATCATCTATTTACTTTTAATAATACATATAGTGAGAGATTCATTGTTCCTATCGTTCCTCCCTTCTTGCCTCCCCCTATCTTGGGACTTCTGCATGGAATCAATTGTCATTTGATAAAGGGTTTCCTCAAGTGTTTTTCTCAGATAAGGGCATAGGCACAATGCTCTGTGCACACTTGTACTTTGAAAGTGTTTATTTTTGCCTGAATAAATGGCTGGTATCTTTCTTGGTTATGAGCTCCGGGATCTCAGACCTTATCCTTCAAACAGCATTTCGGCATTTTAACTTCTAGCGCTGCTGAGCTGGGAGCCAGATGATTCTCCTTGCATGTCCAGGAATCTGCTCTTCAGTACTCAAGCCTTGAAGACATGTCCTTAACCATCGACTTCAGTCACCAACACCTCTCTACAGGAGTGCTCCTACTTTAATCCTGCTTGGGATTCGGGGAGACTATTACTGCTCTACCTATTTATTTCTTGAACCTAGACTCCTGATCTTTTCAGGTTACAGCTCTGGATCTGCCTTCTGAATGTATTCACCATCTCTGAGCAATTCTACACCGGGGTATTTAACTCACAGTCTATTGCTTCCATGACCTTTATCAAATCTGTTTGTTACAGAAGCCAGGTGTCTTGTATCATTATTGAGTTGGTTGGTTGGTTGGTTGGTTGGTTGGTTGGTTGGTTAGTTGGTTGGTTTTATATCATCTGATTTCTCTCTCTTTAAAGGTTTCTTTGCCTTCTTGGTCCCAACTCACCTCTGGCCTTTTCCAACACAGTGAAGGGTAAATTACACAAATAATCATCCTCCATTTCTACTTTCTACTTTAAAAAAAAAAATCTCATTTCTACTTTTCCTTCATGCCTACTGGGTTGTGAGATGAGACTGGCCATGGGCCTCCAAGTTCATGTTCACATGTTCTGTCTGCTGTCAGGGCCTTCCCCTCTAAGAAAAGTCCAGCCCATAAATGTCTCTCCCTTAACTGAGTTTCTTTTCACTTGCATCATTTAAAGCTTCACAGAATTACTTGTGTGTGTGCACATGCACACACGTGTGCTCTGTCTCCTCCCCACTAAAACACAAGCTCATGAGACAGAACTGGGCTGTTATCTTAATTACTTAATTCTTTAATGAATGTCACAGGTAAGTTTGTCCGGGGACCCAACAATCTGGCCTCATAGCCAACCAAATCACACATTATTTTACCTGTGTGGTCTCAGTGATCACTTGAGTTTGTACCCCTTGCTTAAAGGATATCCAAATCTCAATTGAAGCCTTCCCCAGTCTCTCCACAGCTCTGTATCACCACCTACTATTCATTACCCAAGCTACAGAGCTGGTATCACCCATGAAGCTCTAATTCTTTGGGCATACACCAAATTCCCAAAACAGAACCTGACTGTAAGTAATCAGTGAATAGCTGTTGAATGAAGGAGCAGACTGAAACCTGAGAAAGCAGTTTGTCTTCTTCCTACACTTTGCCTGTGTCCATCCTCAGCTCCCATCTCCAGATTCACCACGCCCAACCCATGGTCTAGATTTGCCTTTACACTTGGCCTCAGGGGCTGGCATACCTGTCTCATACCCCAAGAGCATACCTAGCCTGTCCTTTCCTTCACAGCTGCCCTCACTCTTTTACATTCTAATTTCATAAAAGCATCATACCCCTCATTCACTGATTAATCCTTTAATTGTAATCTTGATGCTGGTCTCTGAGTTGTGGTTTTGGTTTTTGGTTTGGGGGGGTTGGGGTTTTGGTTTTCTTGAGACAAGATCTCACTACGTAGCTCTGGCTGCCTTGGAACTCACTGTGTAAAACTCATAGAGATCCGGACTGGAGAGATGGCTCAGAGGTTAAGAGCACTGGCTGCTCTTCCAGAGGTCCTGAGTTCAATTCCCAGCAACCACATGGTGGCTCACAACCACCTGTAATGAGGTCTGGTGCCCTCTTCTGGCCTGCAGACATACATGCTGTATACATAATAAATAAATAAATCTTAAAAAAAAAACAAAAACTCATAGAGATCCACCCTCCTCTTCCTCCCAAGTGCTGGGATTAAAGGCATGGTCAACACACCCAGCTATTGTTTGTCTCTGTAGAGCTAAGTTCCATTATCCTAGCCCAGACCCTGGCCTTGATAGCTGAGGCCTGCCTTTGGGCTCTGTCCATCATGACCACAACCTGACAAGGTGATGTACAGACCGTGCACAGCATACTAAATGCGTCAGTAGTCTAGGGGTTTGGAACATGTGTTCTGTGTGACTGTATATAATGCCAGACAATATCCAAATGCTACTTCAGTGACATCAAGGTTGAGTTTGTGGGGCACCACAGTTTTATCAAAAAGTCCAACAACAGTTACCATCCTGTCATGTGTAGGCTTTACATTTGCTTTCCATCTAAGAAACATTGCTTTGCGGAATGCTAATTTTTTAAGATTTTTTTTTTAATAACAAGTTAGTGCAGGTGGCCTCTGAAACCAGAAGAGGGCATTGGATCCTGGGAAGCAGGAGTTAGGGTAGCTGTGAGCTGCCTGGCAAGGGTGTTGAGAAGCAATCTCAGGTCCTCAGCAAGAGCATCATGAACTCATCATTCCTGAGTCTTCTCCCTGGCCCTGGGGATGCTATTCTTCTGCATTCCAATTGCCACGATTAAACAAAGCTTGACTGTCTCACTCGGCACCAATCCTAAGTTTTATGACACTAGACAGACAATGAGATAAATACCTTGGTCATGTAGAAGATACAGCAAGCTATCATGTGCTGGATACTCTCAAAGCTTGCAATGTTTTTCTTTGAGTGAACAATACTTGGTATTCCTTGCAAAACCACAATACATTTTATCAAGATCTACAAAAACAGAAGCACAATGATTTTTGTGTCAAAATATCATCTTATTTTGTATAAAATGTAGTATATAAATCATATCCATCTTAGGCTATGAAATGCCACTTCAACTGGTCATTATTTACCAGGTATAAAAGAATATACGTAGATACAATGGACATATTCCATTTTCAGATGAGTCAACTATCTACATAAACTTGAAAATGAGTGAAGAGTACAAAATAAATATACAGATAGCTATAAAACAATGCTTGTTTTTACAAGCACCATAAAAGAGGCCAAATGCTATATGGATCCAAAACACTAAAGGTCACATCTGTGCTTAGGGGGACCTTGGCAAAGTGCAGAGGAGGTCAGGCCACTTGTGACAGTACAGAGGGGTAGAAGCACTTGAAATGATAGTCCCTCTCAGATTAAAACTGAGTGTTCACACCACTGAAAATCAATTAATACCGGGGTTTACCTCTTCACACTGTGTGTTCCTGAATTTGATCAAGAACCCACTATTAGATTGGGCTTCTCAGCCCTGCTGGTTGGAACAATGCAGTCGTCAGAGAAGCAGAGTTGAGATTACAGCAAGCCATTGATTCTGATGATCCCAAAGAACAAATATGTACGTGTGTGTGTGTGTGTGTGTGTGTGTGTGTGTGTGTGTGTTCTTGCTTTTGACTTGCTTCAAGCCACCATTTTAACAATATGTCATTATCCTGATACACATACAGAAAGCATGTTTAATGCTTTCTGCCCTCAGTGTTAATTTACCCTCTGTCCCCACGGCTCATCACATCCCCAAATCATGCTAACTACCCTAGTCATTTCTCAAAGCTCCTACATGTGTGTGTGCGTATGTGGGTGCACAAATGCAAATGTTCCAAGGGAGAATTTTGCTGTTATTTCACAAAATGGCACTTTTAGATACTGTCCTGAACTTTTACCTTTTTCCTTCAACTATGCCTCACGAACAGTGCTTCCAAATCGGCAGGGACAGCCCTAATTTGTGTTGCTAATGGCTATGTATGATCATCTGGCATGGACCAACCATAATTTATTGTTCTCACATTGAACAGTTCATGGCTAATGTTTTGGTTCAGGCACTATTGCTGCTTTCCATCATTTATCTTGTCTTCACCAAACACTACAGAAAACGCCCTTCTACTTGCTGAGGTGTGCACATGAGCAACAGCTTTGGGAGCCTTGAGGAGGATAAAGCATCGACCTTAAGGCCACAGTCCACACTCTAAGTCAATGACCATTATGTGGTCCCAGATCCCCAGGAGGGAAAATACACGGACCTGAGACACAAGGGGTGGGGGGAGGCCCAGCACTTCGCCAAGTAAGAATTTTATTCTGTGTAACACATTCAGGGTGGTTGCTCTGTCAGATAAATGTATTTTTAATTTGATTAAATTTTTGTTCTATGAAATAAATTACCAGTAGAGGAATTACTATATCAGATCTATTTGATTTTAATTTTGCTTAAAGTTAGATTTAATTTCATTAAGTTTCTTTTTCAAAACCCAAAAGCTCCTAACAATTCACATTACCCTGTCGGTGAGTCAGAATGCCATTGCTATCACATGTTCCCACCAGCAATGGGAGTTATATGGGAGTTATGGATTCTACATCATTAATCCAACACATGTTTCTAGAAATACTTGGTACCCAAGCATCTTACCATGCAGTAGACTTGGTTTTCTATGAACTGCCTATTCAGATCCTGTGTCCATCTACCTATCAGGTGATGGCCAGCTTGCAAGGATTCCTGTTATACCTAATTCATTCTTCATTAACTCTGAGTTTATTTTTTTCCAATCCCACAAATTTCTTATGAGCTTTGCCATGGTTCTTTTGTCTCATACAGTTTATCATTTCTAAAAGTTCTATCTTTTTTTTCCCCCAGAAACGGGTTTCTCTGTGTAGCCCTGGCTGTCCTAGAACTCTCTCTGTAGACCAGGCTGGCCTCAAACTCAGAGATCCACCTGCCTCTCCTCCCGAGTGCTGGGACTAAAGACATGTGCTGCTTCTGCTGGGCTTTAGAAGTTCTCTTAACTGGGAAGATTTCCCCCAAAACCCCAGACTACAGGTGTCAGCTCCTGGTTAATTTTTATTTTTTGCCCCTAAAGTTTTGCTTTATTTCACTTGTCATCCTTTAACAGATATGGATAGTTTTACAAAGTACAAATAGAGGTCAGATTCTACTTTTCTTTCAGATGAAAAACTAGGTGATTCACCCTCATTTATCCAAAATGTCTATTCTCCTCCCTTTGAATGAGAATATCAACTCTGCCACGAAGCAAGCTTTCTTGGGTTATTCACTATGGCATTCTTGTAATGGCTTTAGTGATGTGTGATGAAGATATACTGCTGTATCTACGATGACAAGAATATAAAAACTGGAACATGACCATTGCTAGTGTTTAACTAAGGCCGATAATGGGACTGTGTGCTTTCGAAGGAACACATTTGGTTCCTTTCTGATATATAACTCATTGGGACATTTTCACAATACTTCTTCTTCTTGACCCACTTGCACTTTATGGAGTAATATGGCTCTTCTTTCCCATAATAATCACTGAACTTTCACTCTACACATAGCTCCTGTGGAGGCTACAGGACACCCTTACCTGTATGACAGGTACTAAAACAATGTTGTGATAGATGATGGGAGCCAGGAGTCCGTAGCACTGGGTCACTGCTTGAAGGGCGTAATTGGCATCGTTGAGGAAGTTGCTGAGCTCCAGCGCCACAAGCACGTTCTCACATTCCATCAGCCTGGCGAGCTGTGCAGACATAAGAACCGGTGTTATCTGGCCAAATATCAGGTGTGACACTCCAGATGTCTTTCAGATGCAGAGAGGACAAGGAATGTGGCCTTTCTGGCTCAACAACACAAATGACAGCATGAAGAAAGTCTAAACTGGGGAGGCTCTGCCTCTCCCTTAATGCTCCATGTGCATAGTATAATCTTGGAATTAACCCCTAGAGTGTTTTGTAAGATAATACAAGAGTCACTAATGACAGAAAATGTGCCCATTTATTTTACTGGTGAGAAAAAAATCTTAGCTATATTTTAATTGCAGAAAAAAAAAGCACAGTAGTTTTTAAAACCACAAATTGTAATGAATAATAATTAAAATGTAATATACCAATAATATTGTTCTCACTTGATTAATAGAGTCTAATTTCACTTCTTAATTTGTGAGAAAATGGAACATTTTCAGCAAGCCAGACTAATACTTCTATTTATATTTTCACCAACAAAATAGAAATGGTGAAGAATGCCAAGTTAAGAGCTGTGATATTAAATATGCCTGTAAGAGAACAGAAGTCCTTATAAAAGGGTACAAGTCCTCACCTCTCCTTTCACTTTCCTTCTGGGGAAAGAAAATGTTGGGGGGGTTATATCCACATTATTTATATTTATATCCACACTATTCACAAGAGACACTGTATGAACACTGACCAGACATTTCTACACAAGCAGCTTCTACTGGACTGGTCGTTTCTGGTGCTGAAATTCACAGAAGCAGTTTTTAAATGGCTTCCTTTCCAGATGTGGTGTGGCAAGAGAAGAAACGGAATACAGTGCAGAGGATATTCAGTGCAGGCGGGTGCATTTGAGACCCTGAGCTCCAAGAACAGTGAACTGGGCTGGAGGAAGGGCTCCTGTCGCTGGCATGGGCCTCATGGAACCAACTACCAGTCTGAGCAAATCAAAACGGTATATTAAAAACAACTACTACAAAAAAGAGAAGAGGAAAGAAAGTAGATGCCTGAAGCTTCCATATCTAGTGAGGAAAGGCAAAACAAAAAGAGAGGCACAGGCTGGAAGGAAGGGCTAATACAAGATCACTATCAAAGTCAGAGCACTATGGGGTTGCGGACTACACAGAGCCTGGTACAGATGCCCTGAGAGTCCATCGCTAGGAGGGCTATTAAGCCTCTGCCTCTGTGTAAGCATGCAATTTTATAATTCAAAAGAACATAGCAAGCTAATACATAGCAGCATAAAAGCATCTCTAAGAAAAAAAGGCATTTTTAAGAAAGCAGGTGGCTGAACAATAAATTGACTGAGATCTCATTTTGTAAATAATAATATGTTAATCCCTGAACCTTTTCAAAAGCAGAGAAACCATATAAAAATGAAGCCACAGTGTTCTTAGCGGTAGTGGGACTAAAAGTACTTCACTGTCCACGTTGTACAGATTTGAATTCTGAAATATATCCTGGTCTTATACACAGAGGAGAAAAGATAAATTGAGAAGAAGGACACATGACCTGATGGTTGTGAGACCTGCATGGAATATAAAATAATACAACATATTCAGGCTGCGTCCTCTTGGTCCGTCCACTACAAGGACACAAGATCCCAAAGGCATCGTCCTTGAGGCAAACACAGTCGAACCCACATAGTTCCAGGCATTTACTCACTTGTTGGGCAGGGAATATCTCATTGCCTTTAATATTATCACAGAAGAGATTTTCTTCTTTAATTTTAATGTCGCTCATCACAAAGATATTTCTAAGGAAAAGGTATAAGAGGATCGAAGAAGTGTCGGCCAGAACGTTAGAGTGCAATCTGCAGAAGAAGGAACCAGTGTTAAGGGTGTTACTGTACAACGCCCAACCTACCACATCTGTTCAATCTTTTTGGGGTTGCGGACTCTCAGCATCTATGCAATGACCCTGACAGCTCTGGCAGCACACGGAACAGCTGTTCTCAGGTGTCTGTTTAAATGAAAACCTGAAAGCAAGCTCACAGCTAAGAAAGGGAAGCCGCTGAAGTGTGAGGCCACCAGTCTGTAAAAATCATCAGTGGCAAATTTTCCTATATAAAGTTCTGTTCAATCCACATGATGGAATTACAAGTCAGGTTGAAGAACAGGCCTGGGAGCCCAGCTGATGAACTCTGTGATAATGGGAGCATTTGAAGCAAAATCAGCTACAGAGAATGAGTCTTAATGGCTCTGGGTGTTTCTGATTGCCTTCTCTAAATCGCAGTCCACAGTGCCAAAGGCCAGCAGAGCTTGACATATGTCAAAGCTTTTTTGTTTCCAATACTCATGCCCTAGGATTAGCTGGTGATAAACCCTCATACTCAAGCTTCAGGTCCCTCTGCTCTGAATCTCCGGACCCCATAGAGCAGGAAAGAGCCCGACATCGTGAATCCACACCTGAAGATGATCCCACCACGTGGAGCTCTGGACCCTTTTACCAAGAGGGTTCTATTTCTCCTGTCCCACCCTGCAATACACACTGGACTTTTTTATTGGCCTCACAATGACCCTCAGTGCTGTGAATCATGCCTTTGTCTCACCTATCACTTTCTGGCTCCATTACATTCCCTGCTCCCCTCAGAATTCAGTAAGTCCCTTCAACATCGGGGTTCACAGAACCTTAGTCTCCGCCACCTCTTATATCATCATGTAACCCACAGGGACATCACTGTCCAATTTTTCTATCTTGTCACAACACCAATTACTTATTCACTTATTTCTTTTTTCATTCACCTTTTCAAAATAGCATTTGCTTAACGCCTACTATGTGTGTAACACTCTCTAAGACCCTGGGATATAAACACAACTCACGCAGACTCTTAGTCATCAGGAACCAGACTTGCTGCGACACAAAGTTCTGCATCAGCTATGACGTCAGTGCTGCTCTGTAGCATGAATCTTAGAAGAACTTATTAATAAAAACAAACCAGGAGCCAGGTATTGGGGTGAATGCCAGAAGATCAGAGAAGCAGAACAAGCCACAGCCACCTCACCTCACCAGTTCCTCAGCTGATCCTGTTTCCTCAGACTGGAAGCCTCTGTGTCCTCACCCTAATGAATCTCAACTGAACTGCTGCTAAAAGCCTAAAAGCTTAACCAGCTCTAGTTCCTGGTCCTCACACCTTATATACCTTTCTGCTTCCTGCCACCACTTCCTGGGATTAAAGGCATGTGTCACCATGCCTGGCTGTTTCCAGTGTGTCCTTGAACTCACAGAGATCCAGATGGATTTCTGCCTCCCAAGTAATATGATTAAAGGTGTGTGTGCCACCATTTTTGGGTTTCTATGTCTAGTGGCTGTTCTGTGCTCTGACCCCAGATAAGTTTATTAGGGTGCACAATATTTTGGGGAACATAATTATCACCACACTGCTCAGTAGCACTTCTGCTCTTCCTGGTATCACGTGAGTTGCTCTCTTGAATCTGCTGGTGGCCTCCAAATTACCAACTCTAAATGTCTCCTGATGTCTATCCTGCTCAACCTTTCTATAGGATTTCACTGAGCCTGACCTGGCATTTGCATGTCACAGAGCAGGACAGTGCCCCAAGTGACTCCCAGTTCCCTTCGCCATGCACCTCCGTCTCCGGGACAGCCCCTCCTCAGCAGCCTTCCTTGGTTCCATCTCTTACATCTGCCCCTTCAATGGAAGCAACACCAGTTTTCAACCCCAGGGTGTCTCTTTTCTGCTGAAGTTCAAACATCCTCCTCTGGAAGACAAGGCTCCTTTTCGAGATTTCAAGTGACCCTCAAGGACAATTTCCGAATTGCCATCTTTAGCTTTGACTGTCTCCTGAGTGTTAGCGCTAAACAAAAGATCTACTATCGTCTCCTGACCTGCAAAAGCATCCTGCTGGAAAAGCAAAAGCAAAAAAACAAAAAAAACCAAAAAAACAAAAAACAACAAAAAAAAACCCACCTCACTATTATCTTCCCTCACACACACCCCATTTCCCTTAATAAATGCTGCTGACTCCCCAGTCACAACACCAGAAAGTTCAGTCAGTGTTCACCCCCTCTTCTATAGACTACAGTTCACATAAAACCTAACTCACCTCTTCCTCCTCTTAAAACGCCCCTCAGATCTTTCGCCCATGGCACTCACAACCCTTGAACAAGGCCAAGAGTCTATATTTGTTTAACTGAAATGGAATTAAGCGTTTAGTGTAAAGAAGCATTACCAACATCTTGCTTTGTCTATTGTTTATGTTTTTAAGTTCTTTATCTGTGAGGGGTGAAGAGTTATCTCTTTTAGGCATTAATAAGCAGATGAGAGATTTTTTTTTTTCAATTTGTAGACACAGCCTGAACTAAGCCTGAAATGCTCTATTTGGGGATTGTCCTGAAGTCCTGCTCCTTTAAGGAAAAACAGCAAAAGGATGAGAAGATCGTCAGCCGTTCTCTATGGCTTCTATGGGCATGTTGTCAACTACTGAGAGTGTAACCTTGGGAGCCCATGTGAAGCAAAGGAAAACCTTCATATTCACAGTCCACACAGCAAGCCCTCACCTCAACTCCATCCTCTCCTTCCTTGGTTTCAAAAGTCTCCAGTGAGTATTCATGTTTTCTGCTCTGGCTGCTACCACTTGACGTTTTTATTCCAAAACCTTTACCCACCTGCCTCACTGTTTTTCCTGACTCTAGTGAGGTCGTGTCTAATGAGGACTGCAGACCTTGGAATATATGCACTTTATAACTCTGGTTAGATATACTTTTATATGGGCTGTCTTGATATGCAAATGAAAACACACAACATGGGGCTTTAATTTCTAATTACCTCCTCTGTGTCACCGTCATAATGTTGCTTAGAGAGATAATGGACTGATCATCCTGAAGCGGAGAAGCAACAATATAATCCCAAACTGGTGAGAAGACCTTCTTGGCCAGCTCATAGTTTCCAACCTGATAGGCAACCTGTGACAAAAAAAAAAACATATTGTCTCAAGGGGTCTTTTCACTTGGAACACGCATATTTCAAACAGAATTCGGACACTTCCTGCCACACACTAATCTCACGTTTACTGTTGTGCTCCACAGGGCCATAGTGAGGGAATGGGGTGGCCATGGATGGCTACCAGCAGGGGAGGCAGATGCAGTTTGAAATCTCTTTTATTTCTAAATTGCATGGAAATTTGAAACTCTGTAAGGATGTTTCAAATCCTCATAAGCAAAACAAAGATCACATCTGAGCCAAATTAATTTCATTTCCATCCATCTCAGCAGTATGCCCCATTTATTATAGATACCGTTATAATGAACAATCTGCTCCAAGAGAAACAATCAGATTTCCCCAACCTGATATATGAAATATATTTCATTCTTTCCTGGTTCTGACTGACACTTTCTGAGCTTTTGTGCAACAAAGAGTTGGCAGCTGAAAAGGGTAAAGAATAAAACAGAAGTTTTCCAAGAGTCCATATCTTTTAAGTTTAACAGATTCAGTGTTGAGAAAAATAATTTCACTAGTGAAGCTTAGAAGCTCAGTAGAAAAAAAAATCACCAACTGACCTTCTTTTGATAGAATATATTGAAGGGAATTTCTAAAAATTCTTCTATTTAAATGCATACATAACATGAACCTTCACCAAATGACTTCCACGCTGCCTCAAATGATAAGGTATAAATAAATTCATTGAATTAAGCACAGAAAGGACATGTTACTAGAACATGATCCACTCATGGGAAAAACTTACAAGGCCAGAACTTCTCTGGTCTGTCAAATGATTCGTCCTCACTCACCAAGTGGTAAGCTTTCCTGTAAGTTCCTATCCTGTGCTCAATGCCGGAGGAGACATGCATGTCAGCTCGGGAATGCCCTCACCGCCCGTGGAAGCGAGCTGAAGGCATAAACCGCACAACAGCACAGCGAAGCTATGAAGAATCCATAACTGTTGTGGGGGTCTTAGTAACACAGAGTGCACATTTCAGAAGGAGGGCGGGCGAGGCTTGAGTTGAACCCTGAGGCAAGGGCACAGTTCCAGCTGGTACGGTTTAGACCGAATGTGAGAAGAACAAACCATGAAAAATGGTCAGAGAGCATCGAAGGAAGACTGGAGTGATGAAGCAGAACTGGAAGAGAAACACGTAATGTGAGGAAAAGTTCATGTAGGCCATGGGTTCTGTCAGGCCTTGAAACCAGACGGAACTTTCTAGATGCAAAGCACGACGTTCAACACTCAGGCCTCTGCCACTGACTGCTCTGTACAGCCCATCAGCACCCTTTGGGCAGGGGAGGAGGCTGGGGCGTGGAGAGGCTGAAAGTCTACACCAAATCTGGCAGTCAGAAGTAGAAGAGCCGATTCCTAGAGTAAGTACAGTAAGTCACTGCTGTGGGCCACATCTGACCAATCAGACAGCTGCAGCGGCTGGTGTTTTAGGGACTAAGATGGTCCAAAGAAAGTAAGACGATGTGTGAGGAGGGTTGGCAGACCCACAGCAGAGCTTCCCTTCCTTTTCAAATCAGGTTATTAAAATCCCTAGGCGCCTAACGATAAGGTGTCGGCCTTACAGACTGTTATTGGCTCAACTACTGAATACTAGATGTGCCAGTTAAAAATGAATAAAGAAGGTTTATGGACTCATGAAGCACCATAGGCTTTTTAACAGGAAGTGCCATGATGTCTGGGCGTTCACCAATAATTAACCTAGCAGCACTGGACAGAACAGATATTTGGGGAGGGGCTAAAATGAGGAGAAGCATACTAAAAGACTAATGACGTAATGGACTATGTTAGACACTCTCTCCTTGATAAAAAAAAAAAAAAAAAAAAAAAAAAAAAAAAAACCATACAGCTAGCTTCCAGAAGTCCACACTCCAGGCTTGTTTCCTGCCTCAAATGACCACCTTCCCTTCCAGATGCCTTCTCCAGCCTCCTCTTTGCCCACTCTTTCTACGTTGGATACCCAAGGTTCACTGACTCCTCAGGCTTCCCTCTTCTGTCTACATTTTCTTAGTGATAGCCACAAGGTTTGAACTATCACATACTATTCTCAACTCTTTCTCATGTCCATATCTCTCACCCAAACCCCAAAGGCATGTATCTTACCTCAACATGCCCCAACTTTCAATTCTCCCCTGCTTCCAAGAATACACCACATAGCCTCATCCTCAATTCAGATAATGTCAAGTCTGTCCTTCGAATACGATGCTTGACCTTAGAGTCAAAACTTATTTTTCCCACCCCATTATCTCTGTTAGGAATTCCCATTAGCCCTTCTCCAGAACATACCCAGAACCCAACCACTTCTCACCACATTGGCTCTTGTCACCACAGGTAAGACCCTTTCCCCTCTCACTGGAATTCAGCAGGGGAGAGTATGTCATCTCTACTCTCCATGTCTGTTCCCAACTTAGCCAGATGAACCTTTGAAAACAGAATTTACATTGGGACACAGCATGAATCAAGACTCTTCAGTAGCTGCCCATTTTAGGCAAGGCAAAATCCTGCCAGTGCCCCACATCTTACATGTCTGCCCACTCCCTGCTCTCCTGGGGTCGCTATGCTCCAGCCATAAAAGCTGACCTGCTGTTGATCAGACAGAGTGTGTTTCTATTGCTGTGAAGAGACACTATGACCATAACAACTCTTACAAAGGAAAACATGTCATTGGCGCTGATTTACAGTTCAGAGATTTAATCCATTTTCATCACGGTGGGAAACATGGCCACACACCTTGCAGACTTGATGCTGGAGAGGTAGCCGAGAGTTCTACATCCAGATCGGCAGGCAGCACGAAGAGAGAGGGACACTGGGCCTGGCTTGAGTATCTGAAACTTCCAAGCCCCCCCCCCCCATGACACACTTCCTTCAACAAGGCCACACCTAATCCAACAAGACCACACCTCCTAATAGTGCCACTCCCTATGGGCCTATGGGGGCCATTTTCATTCAAACCACCACAGACTGGGAGAACACCTGAAAACCTTAGGGCTCCTGCTCCAGCTGTTCCTTCTTCAGAATGTTTTTCCCTAGAGAACTACTTCCTTCAGGTCTCTCCTCAAATTGCGCTCTCCCTGTCATCTTGCTGAACACTATCATTACTGTCCATTCCATTGCCTTACTCTAGATATTTATGCCTTAGCACTCATCCCCTTTCTGATATCTAGTCTACCTGTTTACTTTACCTATTTCCCACCACAACATTTTGTTCACTTGTTGAAAACAAGAGGTCTCACCATAGGAGCCCTGGACTACCAGAACCACTCAGAACTACTTAGAAATGCAAAATTCTTGGTCTTACCAGGTCCTAGTGAACCGTAAACTGGTAGATCCCAGCACCCTGCAAAACTAGCTTGCTAACTCACACTTCCATACACTCGGTTCTTAGGATCCTGTATTTGGAGTACCTGGGGCAGACTAAGTACTCAGAAATGTTCTGTTCACTAAATCTAAAAATCACCCTTTTCTGGAAATGTCCTTCTCCTCCAGTAGGGGAATGTCAAGCAATTTCACTACATATGACGACATTGTTTACTGCCAGGGTATTTCATAGCCGCTTCTAAAGCAAGAGGGACTTAATTCAAAGTTTAGTTCTGATGTCAAGGCTAATAACACACTCAATAGAAGAAGAATTTGGTGAAAAATGTTATCACTTATGCAAGAAGCTCCTAGGGAGGGCAAGAGAGGCACCATCAGGTATGGACTGGCTTGCGTAAAACAGAAGTGGACTAGATGGTTCTAGAGTCAGAGAATCTGGAAAAGTTCATGCCGGCTGAGAGACTGAAATTTTCTGCTGTTACAAAAGGGGGGTTGCTCAAAGGACTTCCAATCAGACTGCCCAGATGTGACACCATAGGAAAGAAGAAGAGTGGACTTACAAAACATCTGTGCTTTAGAGAGAGTAAAACAAAACGGATGTACAGAGAGACTCAAAGGTATGAAACATAGCCTGGCCTTGACCCCACAGCCTTCCACAGCCCACACCTGCCTCGGCCGAGCTAGGCTGGCTCCCTAGTGTCAATGAGGACCTAGAATGGAACCCAGAAGTAAGATTATCTACACAGGCTCACCGCTGTGGTGACCATCCAGATGAGTAAAAAAGACATTTCCTGGGAAGGAGAGATGGCATCGAGCATGGAACCTGATGCAAAGTAGACATAAATACAAGTCTGTGATAAAGAGATGAGCAAGGACAGAGGTGATAGAAGGTAAGAGGGAGAGGAGCTGAAACTTCTTTGGGGAAACACTTCATTTTTTACCCATTGCTCTAGCTTCCTGTCTTGTTGCTGTGATAAAACACTCTGAGGAAAGCAGCTGATGGGGGGAAGGGTTTATTTGAGCTTACATCTCCAGGTCACGAAGTCAGTCCCTCTTGAGGGAAGTCAGAGCTGGACCTGAGACAGAACTCAGAGCAAAAACCACGGAGGAACGCTGCTGGCTGGCACCCTGTTCACTCGCTTTCTTTTCTACAGCCCAGGATCATCTGCCCGGGAAACAGTGCCAATCACAGTGGGCTGATCCCTCCTACATCAATCAAGATAATCGAAACAACCCCCACTAATACATCCACAGACCAGCCCAATAAAGACCATTGCTCAACCGAGACTCTTCTCGGGCAATTCTAGGCTCTGTCAAGTGGACAGTTGACGCTAACTAAATCACCCATAATTCTCTCTTTCAAATTTAAACTCGTGGGCAAAAGGAATCCTTTACACACCAATGGGTTCTAACGAATTCACCTGTGAAATGGGAAAATGTAAGAGCAACATTCCCTCACTACTGTCACTACTGGGACTGTGACAACGCATACGTGTTCCGTCCTCAGACTCCGCCACATCTCACCAGGAAGACCAGCTGGCACACCATCTCAGGCCCACACAAGAGAAAACTGATAGAGAATGAAGTGTGTCCATAAGAAGGGAAGGGAAAGGGCCTAGAGGAGACAGAACAACCGGGGGTCCACAGTGATGCTGCTCTCAGAGCGGGCACAGAGCGATGTCCGATAGTAGAGCTTCTGGCATGTGGACAGAGGTGCAAAGAGACATGAGCTCATCCAAGAGTCAGATTTACCATCTGCTACCGGAGAAACTTTAAGGCAGTGGTTCTCAACCTCTGGGTCGTGACCCCTGCGGGGGTTGCTGATCAGATATTTGCATTATGATCCACAACAGTAGCAAAATGACAGTTATGAAGTAGCAACACAATAATGTTATGGTTGGGGGTCACCACAGCATGAGGAACTGTATTAAAGGGTCGCAGCATTAGGAAGGTTGAGAACATATTCCTTAACTATTACCTGCTTTTAAAAAAAGTAAACAAAAATGAGGCCAAAAATGAGGGAATATTCACAAAATATTATAATTCTAAGGATTCCTTTTTAAAAAAATATATAAACAGACTAAATTACTAGTGTTCTACATTAGTGGAAAACCTGTTAAAGATTTGCCTGACTTTATTAATGTTTATAGAATAATGTGGAATAAAAGCACAACCTAAACCCCCAAGGCCATGACAACCAGAAGCATCTGGGGAAATAGCTCATCTTTCACTACATAATACTTACGATCATGCATTTTAATGAACAGGGTTGTCCTGAAACTAAAAACTAGCCCCTGCTATGAAAACCAAATCTGCACTTAAAAAAAAAGGTTTATATTAGCCTAGAATATATAACAACTTAATCTTCAAATTTAAGAATTAAGGAGGTTTAATAAGTGAGCGATTCCTGCTTTAGCCCCTTGGCATTGTGGGAGAATGCCCGCCGACCATCTTGAGTGACCTAGAGAACTACAGACCCAGTGTCACTAAGGAGACACGGGTCATTGCTATGGCACTTCTCATTATACCACCAGTGCGGCCGGGCGTCATTTTACTAACTATCGATGGAAGTTGTGCCAAATGGAACCCAAGAGTCAAACCACTCCCGGGAGAAAAATCAGGTCTTGATGAAATATTCAGCGCCTCACAATAACTCCATGGCTGCAAATTAGAGAATATATTAGGTTCTAAAGAAATCAAAACACTAGAAAACAGTGAGCCCGTGTGACATGCTATACCAATGCTAGACAAATCTTAGTAATTCTCTCAATTTAATTTTCTTTGAAAAATATGATCATATAAAATGCCAGTGGGATCTAAGCTTATAATGCTAATCAACTATTAAAAGAAAAATAGCACAGCACAATAGAAATATGATAAAATTTAGAAAGCCATCCACTCTATAGCCAATAATAGACTTAAAATTAGATACTTCAGACCTAGGTCAATGAGTCACTCTGGTGTCCTATTCATGGGTGCCACACGTCTTTAGTCAGACAACAGCTACTTCAGCAAGAAGGTTAATCATGAGTGTATTTATAACTAACAATAATAATAGTATTTATTCAGTGTGTGCTTCGAGAAAAATGTTATCATTAAATATTTGACATATGCAACTCTGTTGACATCCCTAAGACCTCTGGACATGTTATTACTGTTCTCCCTTCACACACGAAGTCACTCACTCAGTACCACATGGTTACTGTGAGGAGCTTGAATCTGAACTTGGGTCAACCTGGTTCCATTAACTTGGTAAGTTCCTTTCTATGAATTTATTCTGGAAAAGTAGTCAGGGGTATAGTTAAAGATTTATATGTAGTAATGTGTATTTTAGCTTTTTTTACAATAACAAAGTACTGAAAAGTATCTAAATGTGCAGCAGTAAGGAATTACTAAGGAAACTACCACATGTCCACAAGGCTCAATACAGTGTTAAAGAAAACAAGTCATGAATTCTACAGGGTGGGGGAGTATATGGGAGGTGTTGGAAGGAAAAAAGGGAAGGGGGAACTATATAACTATATTTTATTTTTTTTAAAAAATAACAATTCAATAAAATAGAATTATTAAAGAATACTTCATAGGAAATTTTCTAATGGAATAGAAAAATAAGTTATCTATTAAATGAAAATATCAGCTGGGCCTGATGGCACAATCCTTTAATCCCAGCACTCAGGAGGCAGAGACAGGTGGATCTCTGAGTTTGAGGCCAGCCTGGTCTACAGAGTGAGTTCCTGGACAGCCAGAACTACACAGAGAAACCCTGTCTTGAAAAGGCAAAAACAGAAACAAAGAAAGAAAGAAAGAAAGAAAGAAAGAAAGAAAGAAAGAAAGAAAGAAAGAAAGAAAGGAAGGAAGGAAGGAAGGAAGGAAGGAAGGAAGGAAGAGACAGAGAGAGAAAGAAAGAAAGAAAGAAAGAAAGAAAGAAAGAAAGAAAGAAAGAAAGAAAGAAAGGAGAAAATACCATGTAAAATGGTTAAAAATAACATATAGAAATTCACACATATATGTGTATATTATATGCATATACAATTGCATGGAGAGAGAGAGAGAGAGAGTTCTCTCTGGATGTGGGTTTGTCATCCTGATGCTACTGACATTCTGTATTGGATTTTTTCTTTCTACGATGTTTGTGATTGAACCCACAGCCTTGTGCATGCTGGGCTAGTATTCTATTACCACTGAGTTACATCCCCAGCATGTGGTGGGTACTTCTTTGTTGCAGAAGGCTCTCCTGTCACACTGGATGCTGCGTATCAGCATCCCTAGCCTCTAATCACGAGAGAGTAGCAGCATTCCTAGGTTGTGACAACCAAAAATGTCACCAGGCATTGACAACATTGCCCCAAGGTCAGATCAGCTACTCGGGGTGGTAACAGATAACATTTATTTAAATGCATTGTAGTATTTTCCAAAACGTCTAAGAGAAGGCAAATTTACTAATAAGGGAAGCAACGGTTTGCGTCTTATGAATAAGCTCAGTTATGGAAAATAGGTATCACTGTGGGATGTCGCCTGTGACTTTTCTTCCATCGGATATCAGTTAGCAAGTGCTGAACAGAAAGAAAGAGGGAGAAAAGGATGGAGATAGGCGCCATCTTTTCTACCTGCGTCAGGTACATCCTGGCGGTGACAGCAGAGAGAGGTGGGTAAATGAGGATCGGTTTAGTTGTCTCACCCACGGCGTCGCCGATGAGTTTCCCATTGGCGGAGTAAGCAGCGATGGCAAATACATACTTTTCATTCGTTTCTAACCCTTTAATTTCAAAGGTGCTTCTGCCGTCGGCTGGAATCTGTGAAGGGAAACACTTGGGCTCTAACTCAGAAAGTTACGGCAGTGTGACTATTAAATCATAATTGGATAAACCTTTCTCCTTCGCCGCTGGATCTTAGTTGGGACTCGAGTTGGAATTAGTGTCAATTCTCCGCTGTAATGACTTCACGGGGAGAACACACACAAGGTTGTCATTAATGAGGCTTCGGGCAGGGAGGGTGACGGACGTACCGCTTCTCCGGAGTTGGGGAGGTGGTTGTTGTTCAGTCTGACTTTGCTGTAGCTTCCGCCCGCTTTACACCCCAGTATGCAGTACCAGGACACCTGGCGGGGAGAGAGACAGCCGTCAGCAGCAGCCTGAGAGCACTTGACTTCCTCTGTCTGGATGCAGCAAGATCAATCACTGTCCGAGGAGAACAGTACTACTCGTCCGTTAAACTATGAAATCTAAACTTATGTGTACGCGTGTCATCTTTCAAAAGGAACAGCAAATGTAGGGCTTGCTTACCTGGGACAATCAAGACGAAAATGTTATTCATAATCTCTCTCTCTCCCGTGTGTGTGTGTGTGTGTGTGTGTGTGTGTGTGTGTGTGTGTGTGTGTGTGTGTAGAGGTTAGAGGACAAACACGGTTCGTCAGTCCCTGCCTTCTTCCTTAGTTGAGATAATATCATTGTTGTTTTTCCACGTAAAAACAGCAGGCTAGCTGGCCCACAAGCCTCCTATTACAAACCCTCATGCTGTGTGTCTGGCTTTTATATCAGTTCTGGAAATTCGAATCCAGATCCTTATATCCTTATGCTTGCTTGCCTGGCCATCCCCCCATCACCCCCAGGCCTTCATTACGTCCTACTCTAATTACTATTAATGGAGCAGTCCTTTGTGCCAAGTAACACTAGTAAAGTGGCATATACTTTCCTTTTCGTTGGCACATATTCATTTTACGTAGCGACGGGTTTCATAAAGACATTTTCATGCAAGTACAACAAGTACTTTGCCATGCTCACTCCTTTACCCTCCTCTCCTGCTCGTCTCGCTCACTCCCCAGTCCCCCTCCCACCCCGCTGACATGTCCTGTATACATGCAGAACTTAATGCATCTACGCAAAAGATGGAATTTGAAAATGAGGGAAACATGCAACACTTGTCTATTGGAGTCCGACTGGTTTTGCTTAATATAGTGATCTCCACCCTTTTTCCTAATGAACAACATAGTTCATTCTTTTATAGCTGGATGAAACTCCATTGTGTATATGTTCTAAGTTTCTTTATCCATTTGTCTGTCCATGGCTACCTAGGCAGGTTCCATAACTTAGCTATTATGAATACAGCGGAAAACAAAGGTGTGTAAGCACCTCTGTGGTGTCCACACAAACCCAGAATGGGTAGAACTTGGTCACATGGTAGCTATATTTTTTGTTTTCTGAGGAATCTTCACACTAATTTGCACCATGGGGAGGGATGCACACTAATTCTATTTCCGTCAGCAGTCGTGAGCGCCCCCTTCTCCCACCTCTCCTGCCTCTGCCTCTCCCCCCAGCAGTGCCTGAACACCACCTTTCTCCTGACTCCTCTCCAGCATTTCCTGTTACTTGTTCTCTTAACGACTGGCGTCCTGACTGGGGTGAGATGGACTCTCTCTGCACTGCTTTAGGTGGTTTTCCCTAGTGGCTAAGAAGAGTGAACACTTTTCATATGATGGTTGGCCACTTCCACTTTGAGAACTGTCTGTTCATTTCTAGGGTTACAGGTCTTTGTGAGCACCCCATCCAGGGCTGGGAACCGAACCCGGATCCTCTACAAGGCCGTGCATGCTGTTAACCACCGAGCTATCTCTTGTCCCAGTTTTAGCCTTTCAAGTCCTCTGTATAATCTAAATATTAAGCCTCTGTCCGTGATATGACTAGCAAAGACTTTTCTCCCATTCTACAGATCCTCTCTTCAGTGGATTCTTCCCTTGGCTGTACAGAGGTTTGTTGTTGGTTTTTGTTTTTGTTTTTGTTTTTAATTTCATGAACTCCCATTTGTCAAATCTTGATTTTTTTTTTCCTGAGCTATCCCCATCCTTTCACAAAGTCTTCTTCAGATTCAGCCTGTGCCTGCCTCTTGAGGTGTCTGCCTCCAGTACTTTCCGAGTTTCTGATCTCTTATTAAGGTCTTTGACCTATTTTGAGTTGATTTCTTACAGCCAGAGACCAGACTCCGATCTCCTGCCTCTCCGTGGTCTGCAGGCACAGTTTGCTGAAGAGGCTTCCTCTCTCCAGTATGTGTCTTCTTCGGCATCTTTGTCAAAAATACGTGGTGAATATTCACCACATCCCTTTGGGCTGGAATTGCTACTGTCATGGGAACCGAGATGCAGAGAGACTAAATCTCTGCCTCGGAGCAAACAGATACAAAAGTGAATGCCAAAGACAACGTCCTCTTGAGGGACTCAGAACAGGACTAGATGGGAACAGAGGTCACTATTTAAAAGCTTTTCGTGTGACGTGTCCACATGACAGAAACATGGTAGATAAGCAAGAGAATGAGGCACTAAGACACACACCGCGTTTTCAAACGCACCTAACCTAACCCTGGAGTCTAAGCCGCGTGAGTGGCTCTCAGCCCTGATTTCACTCTCGGTCACTTTCTAAAAGAACAGTTTGTACAGAATCGATCACTTTCTAAAATTATCAATAGCCACGCCACCCGAGGCCCCCTAGCTTCAACGTGAGGCTTTCTGTTCCAAGTGTCTGACCCTTTGTGCTTCCCCAGAAACCTTCTCTGGTTAGTATGACATGTATGACTAATTAAGGGTGCCAGCCAACATGAGCAGGAAGAGAGGGAGAGGAGAGAACACTGAGAAACTGCAGGCTGGAAGAACACAAAACACCAACACCAAATCTCTTCATTACCCATACAAAGAGTACACTTTCCGTGGGGGGCGAGGAGAGGGGCGGAAAGACTGTGTCGTATGACAGCTTGTTATTGCTCTAAATTATACCACACAAGCCAGAATCTAGAGGGCAAATTCTCTCTAAAAGCATTTTTATGGGCAGATTTTGTCTTTTTTTATTTTGCTCCTAGTTTGTGTAACACGAGGAAGCAATGTGTAATTAGAATCTACATAATAGAGATGGTGTGAACAAATCACTAACTTTGCAAATAAGATTTTATAGACAATGTAAGTAACATTAGCATTTGCAGCTAGAGAAACGGATTTTAATGAAACCAAGGCCTGAAGAAGGGTTTTCACTGAAACAAAAGATGGCCAAACCCGCCAACCAGCAAACTTACACGAGCCCACAGCACCACCTAGTGGTGATGAAGGGGAAGCAAAGGGTAGACCTTCCTGAACCAGCTCTGCTGGTGAGTAATTTACATAAACGTTATTGTATGTGTGCCGTTAAAAAGCACAAGAGATACAGGTCAAATATGAGGTGTTAATGTCTTCTTATGTTCAAGCAATATAAACTATAATAGTCGCTAAATAGTAATACCAAAAACTTAAAGTTTGAGTTAAACCAAAATATTTGAAAACAAACAGTAAATCCCATATCCCTCATTCTGTACTAATTTTCTAAAACCGTTAGGACAGATTTCCAAACTCTCCAAGGTTGAACTCCCAAAACGATGCTATTTCTACTCCCACAATGTCAAAGGACAAAGCAACATGACGGTGACGATATTTCTCAAGAAAGGCCATCCCCCCAACACATCTAAAGCCACTCAAGAATGAGCCGCACTTCAGCCATGTTTCACTCGGTGCCTGTTAACTCACACGGAACTTGACAGCCGACAGACACTCCTAAAAAAAAAGCTCATTATATAGAACTGATGGAAACTATCACTAAACAATGCAATCACAGCCTGTGACTCCAATAATTGTTCAGATAAACTCTATTACAGAGGCTTAACAAAATTAGTAAAAAGTCAACAGATAATATGTGGAGAATGTTATATATTAGTTCAGTTTATTTTCTCTCTCATTTTTGTTTGTTTGTTTGTTTGTTTGTTTGTTTTTTCAAGATATGGATTCTCTGTGTAGCCTTGGCTGGCCTGGAACTCGCTCTGTAGACCAGGCTGGCCTGGAACTCAAAGAGATCCACCTGCCTCTGACTCCCGAGTGCTGGGATTAAAGGTGTGTGGCACTACCACCTGGCTAGTTCCGTTTATTTTTTAATAAAATATAATACAGAGCCAGCGATGACCACAAACTGATCTTTCTGCCTCTACTCCAAAGTGCTGAGATTAAAGGCACACGGCACCACACCTCATGTATGTGGCCCTAGGGACAAAGCAAGGACTTTGTGAGTGCTGAACAAGCTCTCTACTAACCACATACGTCTCCAGCCCTATCTCAGCTTCTGTTCACGATCAACACACTGTACAAATGAAAAGAAATCTTCAGACTGTATTTGGCCTTTCTGAAGTGGGACAGCCAGTAAGGAGAGGAGCTGGGATTTTCAACTTAAATGTGCTCCACTTCAAAGTCTCTGCGTGCAAAATGCCCTAAAGATAATCAAAGATAGGACTGCATTGTAGTACAACATCAAAGAGCATCTAAAGCGGAAAGAGTAATATTTAAAATATAAACTAGCTGGAGCCAGGGCCTTGTTAGGAAATGAAATCCCAAGTGTGGTTCCCATTTAGGCCGAGTTCCAGGACTCGGTGATGAAGGAAGAGGTTCATCCTAACAAATGCGTAAAGATTTGGGACTGTAGAGACATTTGGATTGTCACTTGTTTCTACAGCGACTTGGAGTGAATTTACACAGACTCTCTAGAGCAGTGGTCCTCAACCTTCCTGATGCTGCGACCCTTCAATACAGTTCCTCACGTTGTGGTGACCCCACCCCCACCCCAGCCATAAAATGATTTTTGTTGCTGCCTCACAACTGTAATTTTGCTACTGCTATGAATCGTAATGTAAATACAGGATGGGATCATGACCCACAGATTGAGAGCCAATGCGCCAGACCCACCACCTTCGAATTCCCATGTCTTGTTGCTTTGTCTCCAAGGCTGGCTCTCAGAGGAACTACCCTCTTCCAACTACCCTCTGACCTGCTTCAGCCCTTGAGTACAATGCCAGCGTACAGGGCTGTCACTGTGACAAAGACATGTATGACTAATTAAGGGTGCCAGCCAACATGAGCAGGACACTGTGACAAAGACACAGAGAGGGAGCATTTTTCTACTGTTTCTCCTTACTGCGTGTTTGAGATAGCTTTAGAGGGCAATTCATAAAGGGAAAAATATCATGAATAAATTAAGTGTAGATAAGACGTGAACACACTAATCTGATGTTCCGTGCTTATAAATAAGACTATTCAGGTGCTGAAAAGAGTAATAATGGGAGTCATCACAGTCATAAGAGCGCTCGCATTGCGTGGCGTGAGGCAGCCCTGGGGAAGGGCACCATACCTTAACGTCTGAAATAAACGGAGCAGGCTTCAGAGTCACGGAGCAGTGGGTTCGGGCCAGCAGGATGGGCGGGGGAGGGAGTTTGCTCTTCTTTGTTTTTGAACTCTCCAGGTACTTCTGGTAGGAATATAGGGCGTTCTGCTCTGCTTCGATCTTCTCAATTAAGGCATACGCTTCCTGTAACGAAGTGTGAAAACAGAAAAATACATTTCAGGAGCTTGAGCCGCCTTTATATCTGTGGAATTCCCTTGTGGTAAGCGCTGTCTTTCTATATGCCGTTTCTTGAACCTCAGAGGCATACATATATATATATCAATATGGTTTTTGCGGGATGATAAAAGACTACCAAATGAGCCTCATCCATGGAATCAGATGCATATGTCTAAATGTAACGGTCGAATATTAATAAGAGATTAATGTTTTACTTAAAATCCTCTGGCTATCTATCATCATACTTAATTATGCTTTGAAATATCCTACCACAGACACCTGCGTGTATACTGGTAAACCACAGCCTACCCTTAACACAACTCACAATGTGACTCTCAAAAAATATGAGTATTGACACATGTGGTTTGCGAAAGAAATGTCTTTAAGAGTTTATGTCATCAAGATGAAGTTCAAATAGACAAAAATGTTAATTCTGTAATTCTGAAGGCGAAGCCATAATTATTTCAAACAGTTATTTATAAAGACAGTAGCTAACTTTCAGATCTAAACAGTATTTAAAAATCCAGATGAACTGCATCAGCAGAGATGTATAAATTTCCTAACAATACTAATAACACTAGTTAAAACAAAAATAGTAATATTTTGCTCTCAATAATCACAGGCAAACCAAACATATTTGTCTTTACTTTTGTAAGATATATAAGCAAGCTAGAGAGAGTGTTTGGCAGTTCATTCACCCAGAGGACCCAGGCTTGTTCCCAACACCCATGTAGTGGCTCACAATCTCCTATAATTCTACTTCCAGGGATCCAATGCCCTCTCTGGCCTCGCATGCACCAGGCATACACATGGGCACATATTTATACTCAAGCAAATACTCATACACATAAAATAAAAATTCATAACTATTTTTAAAGATATTTGAACATTTTAAACACAAACTACCAATTTCCAAAAACTCAATAAACTAGGAAAAAATCTTTAGCATCATTTAAATATTAAGTTTAGTTAATAGACAAAGTACTAAAATGGCAGTCTTGGTGTTCCTAATAAAACACTAAAGGAATTTCCAGTGAAGCCCAGAAAGAGACGGAAGGCTACCATTCCATTATATTCTAGAAGCTCTACCCTGATAACAAATGCAGAAAAGAAGCTCCGGCAGCTAAGAGGGCAGAAGGTCTGTCTACCAAGTCCCAGGCACTCCCGTTCTGCTACAAGACGCCCATGTTGTTTCTCCTACAGGAGACATGTAGAGTTTGAAGTTTCCATTTGGAGACCTGGATTTCAAGCTCAATAAAGAAAAGCCTGGACGACTGGGCAGCGGTGGCGCACACCTTTAATCCCAGCACTCGGGAGGCAGAGGCAGGAGGATCTCTGTGAGTTCAAGGCCAGCCTGGGCTACAGAGCGAGACCCAGGACAGGCTCCAAAACTACACAGAGAAACCCTGTCTCGAAAAAAGAAAAGAAAAAAAAGAAAGAAAGAAAAGACTGGACATAGAGTTTGAGTATGCCTCAGACTTCTGCTCGAGGCTGACTGCTCAAACTAACACCCCATATAAGTATAGATTCTAAGACTAGAGTTTCAGACATGGTTCTTCCTAAAATAGTAAAGGCTGGCCTGCATTAAAATGAAAATTAACTCGTCCTTTTCCTGTTTTATTTGAATGGTTGGCACCCAGCTCTAAAAGCACTAGCCGTAACTGAAATGTATCTGCAATGATGCAGCTTCTAAAAGTCTACTTTTCTGGGGCTTGGGACGCGATTCTGCACTCACAGGTCGCCAGTCTTAGCCATAAGTAAGGCCAGCTCGGAAGGGCCTGGCTTTTCTTTCCCTCAGAACGGGGTGTCTCACGTAGTAGCCAGGATGAACCATCACTAACACACAATAAAGATCCAGAAGTAGGGCTTGAACGTACAGACCATGAACAAATGCTACGGATAGCCATGAAGGACACCAAGAGCTGTCAGCCACTGCTGACATACGGTGACAAATGACACATCGCAGGCTCTCCGGCTGCCTTTCATCCTCCCACAGAAGTCAGGCCATGCCCTCTGGGACACAGCGACTCATGGAGGCGTCATGATGTGCTGCACTTGAGCAACTTCTTTTCAGAGCTGCAATGTGCTCATTTTCTTACCCAGTATCAGACTCCTCCTCCTCCTCAGCCCCCTGACGAGGCCGGGCTAAATTTTCTGGTGTGGAACCTCCGACCCACGCCCCGTGAAAGCCTCTCTCACAGTCAGAAAACATCCTGTGCTCGGGGGATCTGAAGGATTTCCGTTCAGGACGCCTATCATGCTGTACACGCTTCCACGCTGTCTCTCCTAATGAAGTGCCTCTCCATGTTGTTTTAGGGAAGACCGTCTCTCTCTCTCTCCCTGCAAGCCCCTTCATGCTACCTCTGCTAGGATGTTCCAGCTCTCTTAATGCTCTCCTGGCTCTCTCCAACCTCGAAGTCTGATCACATCCCTGTGATCACAAGGCTGACTCGCCTATTAAAGCTCATTCTGAAGGGTAATTTTACATCAACTCCCTTCCCAAACCAACCAACCCGCTGTGGCTGACCAACAGCCTGCTCTCTGTTGTAACAAGTAAGTCTTTTTTTTCCCTCAGTCTCTGGGCTCCTCAGCTTCTGGTTTTGACTTTCAGAACAACCTCTAGTATCTACTGAAGGGCAAGCTTTTCCACAGGAGTTTTTGTAATGGTCATGAACATATCTTCCGACTGTATCTCCCCATCTACTCTTACTTTCTTATGTACCTCTCCTAAACCTCTACAACCAATAACTCCCATGCAATTCCCCCCTCCCAGGCAGCATCACGTCTTCTCTGCTGGTTCAAGACCTGCTCAAGCATCACCTCCACTGACATCTCCATGACAACCCCATGTTCTCAGGCCTCCCTCCCTACTCATGCTCACTAACTTTATTTCAGTGGGTACCATATCGTATGTTATCCGTGTACCCAAATGTCCACGCCTTGTTATGAATGCCATGATGGCAGGCAGGGTGCTTTGTTTACCTCTTTGGATTCAGTCACTGTATTCTAAATGAAAGACCAACTAAACCATGATGGTGGAGAAGGGGGTTTACTATCATACATAAACTACATGATAAAAATGTTCTCACTATGTCATGACCAACTTTAAGAAGAGATCCCTGACTCTGATTCTGTGGCCCAATTCAAAATATGTTAGCAGAAATACCAAAGTTTGTAGTGAAAAAAAAGTCCAATAAAGTCCTAGATTTGGGTCAAACAAATTCCATGACAGAACTGAAGGCAGACTCTAATGCTTGTTAATAATGAAGTCCCAACTCACTGAGACAAACCTTGCAGCTGCTAGTAAGACTAATTCATGAGAAAGTGTCTAGGGATGATTGACGACCTTCAACCATACAGAAGGAAACATCTGAGGAAAAAAAATCAAGAAGGAAAAAATTCTCAAAAGCAGCTGTACTCAATTTTGAAAGGGTGTCAATAAAGACGTGAGTGTTATCTACAACAATGCTTTGGAATACCAAGGTCTCACAACTGCAAAATCTGGACAGCCGTTCCCAGTCTTAGCTCACACACTTGGTGTCTCAGACATGTCAGATGATGACAATAGTTAACCTCTCCTGATAGCCCTTGGTAATTAGAACGGCTTAACAAACCTAGAGGAAGAAATGACCCTTTTGCTGACCAAGGAAAAAGGTTAACCAGGACCCTCAATGCAAAGGGACTTCTGCAGCAGGGCTGAAAGGAAGCAACCATGCTTCTCATGGCCATCTGTGCATCCGTGGGCTGCATAAACTGAGGCCCTAAGTACTTCTGTATGAATGCAAATGTCTCTGCCTATAGTTTCCATTAGAGAAAATGAGACATGCCTCTCTTGAGAAGTGTGCCAATGCTTATAAAGACGGGCTGACATTAAATACGTTTGACATGGGCCTGACACCCACAGTGCATCAGAGCGCTAATGGAAAGATGTAACGCAGTCCTGAGGGCATGATTAAGATGTACGTAAACAAGCATCACAAAGCCGTGGGATGGAGTGCCACATTCGCTAAAGTCTCAGAGCCCTCCCTGAGGTCCATTCCGGTCCCAGCGGGATGAGGCACACCTTGGAAGAAGATGAGAAGTAGGTTAAGTCACCTCCCAAGAACCCCGGCGAGGAATATTGGGGAGAATCAAAGACACGGTTTCAAAGATGAATCTAAGAGAAGGTATGGAAAGTGGTGCGTCATCTCGTGATGATAAATACAGCCGAGGCTCAGATAATAATTCTAACCAAATGCTACCGAGTGCTGAAAGTGAAGGGCAGAGTAATAATGATAACAATTATAATAATAATGGCTAACAGTTACAGACTGTTTACTCTGTACCAAAAGCTAAGAATTTTATGTGCACCATTTCATCAAGTCTTTCTAAGAACCTCCCTTTAATAGACAAATATTTTACCGTCTCGTTTCTGGTTTTGTTTGGTTTTGTTTTTTGGAGACAGGGTCTCACTACGTAGTATGTCTGGCCTGGAACTGACAACATAGACCAGGCTGGCCAGGAACTCACAGAGATCCGCCTGCCTCTGCCTCTGCCTCCCAAGTGCTGGGATTAAAGTTATGCACCACCACACTTAGATGAATATTTTAAGCCAAGAGGCTGTCACTAATATAGAACATACAGCCAATCTCTGGCAGAACCAAAACTCTACCCAAACCCTATATATTCCTAACACCATGCCACTGTGTTGAAATGCAAAGATAAACTGAAAAAAAAAAAATTGGGAAGGCAAACTAGATAAAGTTCACTACACTGTACCTTTAAGACAGATGGAAACTCTCTACTATGTAACTATGCCCAAATCCACTGTCAGTATTTGAAACCCAGGGTTTAAACCATGATCACATTGTTACACCTAGCCTGTTATGCGCCACAACGAAGGAGAGAGATAACACTTACAGGTTCCCAAAATTTTAATAATTTACCACATAAGCAGGTCACTGATTGACAGGACCATAGAACAAGGACTCAGGAGCCTTGTTTCTCCCAACAGCCCCAAGCAGGGGCATAAGTGGGCTTTATAAACACAAAAATCACAAACATTTGTTCCCAAGTCACAGTTACAACTTTCACCAATCAGGATTTAGAGCTTAGGGGCTTTCTTGTGTTTTTCCATCATTGCTAGTCGATAGACAATGTGAGCCTTTCAGTCCAACCAATCAGATTCACTTGTTCCTTCTGTTGTTGGGAAAAGCCATGATGTTTCTAGAGAACTAAAGATACATAAGACTATTTCTGTGGTTTAGGGAGGAGGTTGGTCAGCCACTTGGAAAGTTCTCAGCTCCCCCAGGGCTTGGTAACCTGAACTTCATTTCACCCTGCAGGTAAAATGGAGTCTGGAGTCAAAATGGCAGTACTTCCGCCAAGGTGCTTTTGCCCACTCCCTTCGCTCATTAGAGGGAGTCAGAATCAGAAAGGTCTCTGCCCTCCCACAAGGAAAACTGCAGCAGAGAACAGATATAAAGAACTGAGAGGGTCTCAGGAAAAAACAATTCACACGTCCCTCAAGAAAAACAAATAGGATTGAGTTGACTGGAATTCCATAAATAAGAAAAAGAAATAAACTCTATACTGCCAGTTCAGTTCGTAGGATAGAATTATAGACATAAATTCTGGAAATAATAAAGCCGGGACCTACTAGAACTTCCAGTGACTCTGGTTTCCCTCGTAGCTCTGCTTCCAAAATGGGACTACACAACTACATTCTGTGCCCATCATAAAAACGAATCTGTTAAGCCACAGTGCTCCTTTGCTGAGAGTTGGGGTCCTAACACTGTTGGTTTTTATCTCCGCTGTCCATTTACTTCGGCTCCAGCAGACAGCATTAGGAGAGAAGTAGATGCAGTAGTGGAGTTTCTTTGCAACAGAAGCTACAGAGAAAATGCAGTATAGATCGAGGGGCAGGGGATTCCCAGAACAGGCAGAACAGGGTCATCACCTTCTCAGCAGCGAGCAAGCATAGCAATAGAGGGGCTGTAAGCACCATCCCCTTACAGAGGGCACAGGAGGACTGACTCCCTTTCCTCAGCCAGGGGTTGCCACTGGGGTGTGTCCACTAAAGCTGCAGTCTTTTCATATGGCTATGGAAGGTTCAGCTTCCAAAGAGGGAGCAATCAAGAGGCCCCCTCTGCAGATTTAGTATCCTTGCTCTACCTGATCATATCTAACGGGAAGGAAGTAACCCCTCCTTCAGTGATATTTGGAAAGGGAAATGCAGGAAGCAGCATTACGGAAAACTGCTGTAAAACCCCTTAGGAGCCTCTCGGTCTCTTTCCAGTGAAAGACATCATCTGCTAAGACATGAAGCGTCCTCTGATAGGCCCTTCAGTGAACTGTCTAACAGGTGGTGGCTGCCCAACTCAAAAGGAGAAAAGCAGCCAGTGGAGGTGATGGGTGCTGTCCCTTCCAATAAAGGGACAGCACAGAACACAAAGCCAGAGCTTTAACCCGGTCAAACAGCCAAGGCAGGAGAGTGGGATAAACGCATTCCTCTAAACAAGAGAAGCAGCTCTTCATCCCATTTGGGAGGCTAACATTATCAAAGGCCTGTCCCTTGTCTGTGGCAACAAACAGGCTCACTTTTAATTGGTTTGGAACCACAGACACTTGATACGATTATATGGATCCACAGGGCAGAAAACTTTTGAAAAACCAAAACAGAGTATGAATTATTTAAGAGTTCCTAAGAGACCCAAGCTTTTCATACCTTTTTATGATATCAGGTGACACATCCATTACTGACTTGGGGACAATTTTATTACAGGACCCTGATAATGTAAAACATTTTGTGATATTCTTCAGGAGAGAATGATTGCCAAGGGAAAGGGGTTTATTTGTCTTCTTTAAGGAAAGAAAGTTTGACAATTATTTGAGTCATAACATCGCTGTTTAGGAGAGTGCCCGGAGGAGCGATCATGACACCGTTAACACTTGGAAGGAAACTGCCACTGAGGAGCAGTGGTGGCTACCCAAGACTGCGACCTCAAAATAAATATCCAACATGCTCCCAGCTAGTAAAATCCCTTGTTGGGGATCCCTTACAAAGAACGGCGCCTCTAAACACATCTCACGAGGCTATCTTAGGAGGACATGATACTCATAATTTTTCTCCAGTTCAAACAGTCTTAGGAAACAAAAAGACATGGAAACTTAGACTCCTGGTATCTCCACTATCTCCCTCTCTGGCCTCGGTGGAAGTAGAGCTATAACAAGGAAGTGGGAAGGAGACATCAAAGGTTTCTATCTCCTCAGGCCCCAAAGGCACGTGGGATGAGTCCTGAGAGCAACTCTTTTTAAAGAAATTACGTTTTATTCTCCATAGAAATAGACTGGAGTGCCAGCATCCTCTAAGCACGCAGCCACGAAGTGTCTGCAGAAAGAACAGATCTGCACATCCAGACATCTTCCAACAAGGATCAGGCTCCTTGACCCTGTCAGCTCAGACCACCCATACACGCCATCAATCCCCTCCCCCAACTCAAATGCTGGAAATCCAAAAGCTCTTCCCTCACACCGCCAGGCCAGACTCCCCCCACCTTGAACAAGGATAGCATCGATCCATCCAAAGCCCTTAGCCTGCTGTGCAAGAAGAGCTCTTTGGATTCTTCTCTACTTTCCATCTGGTCTCATCACCATCCTTCCCCCAACCTCCACCTGCCCTACCACATCCAAGCCCCTCACAGTGAGTGACAGGCAGGACGACAAGTGTTCGACGACTCCTGGACTCTTGAGACTCTGCACACATCGCTCTCTGCCTGGAGTGGTCTCTCCTCCCGGTACCTCTCATCTCTGGCTACTCAGTGTTCCTTCAGCGTTCAACTTTAGTCTATGTCCAAGTTGTGAAAAGCCTGTTTGCTAACCGCGAATGCTTCCTCCTAGCTCTTCTCAGACTCGCAATTTCTGGTCTCTGACGGGATCTCATAGAAACGTCCGCTTTTGTGATTTTTCTATAACAATAAAATCTCCACCTCAATGCCTTATTTCCTTCCCTATTCAGTCTGAACTTGTTTTATTTTTTCATACAGTAAACATTTAGTTCATACCTGTAATAACAAAGAGACTGAGAGCCGCAGGTTCAGAAAAGGAGCTGACACAATCACTCTTCATTACAAGCTGTGTTAGGTGAGAGAGCCCCGTGGCCATGAGGGAAATGGGAGGCCATGATCAGGCCCTGAGGTAGGAGAGCATTAAGAGGGGACAGTATCGCCGGGCGGTGGTGGCGCACGCCTTTGATCCCAGCACTCGGGAGGCAGAGCCAGGCGGATCTCGGTGAGTTTGAGGCCAGCCTGGTCTACAGAGAGAGTTCCAGGACAGGCAAGGCTACACAGAGAAACCCTGTCTCAGAAAAACAAAACATAAAAATAGCTGCCATGTACTACATGATCAGGAGAGCTAGAAAAAAAAGAGGAAGCCTTCAGAGAACTTCCCTGAGCAAAGGAGAGATGTGATTTCCATATATTTTTAGAGGGTGGCAGAAAATTCCACAGCACCTGATTTATGATTTAGTCCATCAAAGCCTGTATTGCCAACTTTCATGGCTGCAAGGAACCTGGCCTGACTTCTGAGGGAGGCAGCTAGGAACTCTGCGGCCTAACAGCATCAGTTTAAAAAATTAATAATCCTACGCAAGTCTTCACTGTGACAAATATTCTGCTGTCGTTGCTACTAAAGAGATCACATCAAGATATATCAGACCACTATGAAGAAGGAGCTTCTAAAAATTCATGGACACAGGAAGAATCTCAGTGTTCCAGCTAGGTCTTTTCCTTAGACTCAGATTCTACCATCATTCGTCCTTATTCTCAATTCCTTTCACCTTCCCTTCTCGTTCCAAACATCCCCCTCTCCACTGCTGGCAGAAAT